>NC_056745.1:518987980-519230480 GCF_019279795.1 Protopterus annectens
CTTTGCCTTTGCGGATGATGACATGCGCCTAGAAGTATGCCTCTGGGAGTGCTGTGTTCAGTAATCTTGGTAGCGCGTTCTGTAAATGCGTCATGCTGTAGTGTGATAGGGTAGTTAGGTATATGTTCGACTCCCAGCCCTGCCAAGTGTGTGTGTGTGTTTCCAGCTGCATGACAACAGTACATTGCTTTTACAGTATTCACTCTCCATAACATCCGTATGGCGTCTTTGCCTTTGATGCTGCTGTCTGCAGGCTAGACATATGCCTGTGTGAATGCTGTGATCTACTAATCACGGTAGTGCGTTCTGTAACTGCGTAATGCTGTTGTGTGGTACAGTGGTTACGTCTGTGTTCTGCTCCCAACCCTGCCAAGTGTGTTGTGTGTGTGTATATAGATATGTATGTTGGGATTATCACTCTTGAATGTGCTGCATTATCTGTACATGATCACCTTGGATGTATGTACATCTGCTATGGCTCTGTGATAGTGCACATACTGTGTGCTGTGTTGATCCTGGGTTACACTTGTGTAGTGACCAGTTATTGTGTTGCTGGGTATTACAAGGGGCATTGGAAACAATGTTAGTACAGCACCTTTGAATGGTCGTGTGCACATCTTGGCAACAGTCAGCAGTGGTTATTACTTTGGAGGGTGAGTATGGCTCATATACGTATGTATTAACTGGCAATACTATGCAACTCAGGTTAACATTACTGACTTCCGTTTATCCACAGGTTGTGGTACAGATCCCAGGATTGCATGTGTATACATTGACAGGTGCAGGACTGGGTTAGTGTTGGATGCATGGAGGGGTGTCCATGGCCAGTAATGGTGATCTGTACAGCCTGGCAGGTACGGTCTGTGACTGTCCCACAACCTCCTGTATATGGCTGACACATGCTGTACCTGTGTATATGCAGACACACACACTTACCACAAACAGCTAGGGCTATCACATACACACACCCATTGCATCACCATTGGGCCATGCAATAACCGTTGTCCCTCACACACACACACACACACACACACACACACACACACACACACACACACACACACACACACACACCTACATGTAGATTGGATAGCTCAATGACAGCTCTGGTAATGTAACACCACACCCTGTGCATATGATGTCACCTGTGCCACCACCTGTGATGTGTAACATTGATGCAGGATCAGACTAACCTGGTGCTGATGCACACTTTGGCTTTATACCACTGTATTGATGTTAGAATGTTAACACAAAGTGTGATATCCTTCTAGGTGTATATCAGCAGGCATGATGCATTGCAGCTATGACCATCAATGTAGCATAGTTTACAGCACTGTTAATTCTGATGATGTATTCTCCATCCATATGCCATTTCACTGATGTGTGTAGTATTGGCAGCATGTGTTTCTGAGTGTGCAGTACGTGTGTGATGTGTGTAGTACACATTTATACATGCTTACAAACGTGTACACTGGCTTACATGACATTACACGGGCTTCAGCATTCGTACACTAGCTTACTCATTCTTCAATGGGCGCACACGGGCTGACACGCATGCACACATGCTTACTCGGGTGTACTGGAGTGGACACACTGTAGGCAGATTTGCAGGAAACATCGGTGGTATCCATGGTGTACACCATCAGTCTTCTGCCTTTCCCTAGGATAGATCATAACACGCCTCTTACACCGATGAGTACTGACAGCAAACATGTGACACTGCTCTGGTAAGATTACATTGTTTTATACATACACACTCATGTTGTCACCTATCTTCTACTCTGATAGTCCCCTTATCCTACACTACACTGTAGAGGCTTGGCCCATATGGCATGACATATTGTGATTCACTATCCTCAGCCTCACTTGGATCAGATTGCCTACAAATGCTTGGTTACATCTCTGACAGAGCGCTTCCACACATAACAACCAGTACGCAGTAGCCATGTTGTCTCCAGCTTGCCATTCATCTGCATGACAAACTAACATCTAACTAAACCTACATTTTGTATGTATATTATACATATTTGACTTGTTTTGAAGCGCAGTGCGTTCTCATGCCCCTGTGCTACGCTTCCACACCGGAGATCGGGGAAGGACAACTACAGTTTTATTGATATCCAATGGACAATAATGCCACTGGCCTTATATTTGGACATTGGCATGCTTCTTTGACTGTATTCATACTGCATTTGCAGTTGTCATTGCTCGGTTTAGCAATGTGCAGAATGTTACTCGCTTAACATCCGGGTACATTTCTGCACATAACTCTGCTCTTGCACGGACAGCTTACTGTTTCATGTATCGCATATTTACATAATTTGCATAGCTTTCACCTACAAATGGGGTATGTTGCAAATCCCAACATTGTCCGTGCAACGTTCATGTTATGGGCGGGCTTACACGCTCCTACAGGAGTTTGCTGAATAGCTTGGCAGACATCTTTCCTTGCTCTACTCTCACTCTACTCGTACACACCAGAGGCTTCATGTATCATGGCCTAGGCTTTGCTGTGTGCTATGTCTATCTGTGGTTTATGCATGGCTGTGGGTATGTTGTGACCTGCTACATCTGGCATTTCTACAGAGCAGCTACCACTGTCATCATTTGTAAAGGTGACAGCCCTATATGTACTTTATATAGACTGCTGTGTCATTTGACATGTCAGCACATACCTGCGGTCAATACTGACCTTCCTACAGCAGCGCTTTTCATACCTTCTGGGTTATCTTGCAGTCGATAATACTGTTTCCTCTGACATGTATCTGTTTCTGATACGGGATATCATTTTATTACACCAATACACACAATATATGGCGGCATCACAGGCCAGATGCCATTACATTCCTATTGCAGGACACACCCACCCAGAGGATTGTATTCCTCAAAAAGGCCAACAGGTGCTTATCCACACTTATTATTCTATCATGTACCTTATGTGTTCGCCGGTATTTGCACTTTCCGTCAGTGGCAGAACTCACATGCGAGTGTGGGGGACTGGACACTGTATCGGGGACACTGCATGACACCCTGAAGGACACATTTCTTTTGATTCTATTAACCATCCACAATGACTTTCACAGGGCATACGTTGTCATTCACATTTGTCGAGGTACATGCTTTTGGCTTGTACATGTTTTGTCATTTGTCCTGACGTCTTTCTTCTCACCTGTCCACCTAGTATGACTAGTTCTGTACATTTATTTAGGACGGGTTACCTTCATACCTCTCACCTGTACACATTATGGGTAAATGTCCCGAGGTTTGACCTATGATTTTGTTACTTTTTTCATAATAATGTGCCTTTCAGGTAAATTACTGACAAGGCATTAAGGACTGTGAAGTTAGATAATAATGACTGACATTTGTATTTCATGATTAATAACCCTCATAACATTCATACTCCTGACTACGCCAATATTCTATCAACGTTCTGACTTTGTCTGAGGTATATTTAAAATATTTCCTATTTGTATTTCATGTACTATGCCTTTGTCCAGCTGTCTTATTCTGAAAGGTTGGAAGGTATGGTTACCATCTTGGTCGTACTCATGTCCATCCATGATAATCGCCTACATGACACTGATATAAGTCCCTATGTCTTCCCCCAATGGTTTACACAATATCCAGTAGATGGGTTCTACCTTTTTGGAGAATATAGGCATGTGCTATACCCACATAGGTATATTGATCACTCCCATGGGGCGGACCTGATAAATATGTGCCAACCAACACCTAGGCCCATTTCTGCATACCCATGATTCCCATACTTGACACCCCTCCACAGTACTCTTTAGACATATTTAATGTGAGCGATAATAAAGTATGAAGACACTTCTAAGCACTCTCCACTCTCCGGATATCAGGTCATACGTCATACATTCTATCGACCCATGTGTTATTACCCTTGCACCTGCTACTGTTGCATGTACAGCTATATCGTAGTTGCAGCTGTGACTCCTTTGCATTGATGATAATTGGACACACTTAGTATGGGATCAATTTTTGGGGTCCTGCAAAGGACACCTATATCCATGTTTAAAGTGTAGAACTTGCAGGTCTGTCACACTGGTACTTTCCGGGCAATGGTTTGGAAAGCAGCAGTGTATTCACCTTTCATGCATGTCTGTCTGTCTATCCATAATAGCTATGTCGTGACCTATTTATGTACATGTGTTATATCTACAAGGACATATGTTTATGTTTGTTGTGTATATATCTATTAATGTATCGTGTGTGTATAGATATATATATATATATATATATATATATATATATATATATATATATATATATATATATATGTACACACACATATCTATATATATATATATATATATATATATATATATATATATATATATATATATATATATATATATATATCCATATATGTCTGTACATTCCTCATTTCATAAATTTCTTTGGTTTAAGTCTGTGGATATATGTGTATACATATATATATATATATATATATATATATATATATATATATATATATATATATATATATCCATATCATACCTTTCAACTGTACAGATTTTCGCCGAATGTACAGATGTTTGCCTCTTATCTTTGGTCCGCTTTTCATAACCTTGTGACTATCTGGCAAATTAGTGGCATATCATTAAAGACTGATGTTGGAAAATAATGGCAAGCATTTGAGGTTACGACTTCATACCCTTCAGAGAATCCATGCTAGTGAAACACCTGTTATTCTATCCACTTTCTATGTTTGTTAGGGCAATATTTGGGAATTGTCCCTATCTGTACCAGTTGTTTTCATGGCTTTGTCCTGTTTCTTACTTTACGGGGTTAACAGGTATGAGCCATATATATATAACGTGGAGAAAACAGCATTCATTTGCTATGCTGTGAGCAGATTACACATGCGCTGGTGCACTTGCATATCCTTATTGTGGGTTACAAAATCTTTGTGTTTAAGTGGGCTTTCCTAATTGTGATTGTAACAGTTACATATCTGTATTCTGGTTTACGGACATATGCGAAACACATGTTCACCTTTACATATTTAAATGTGTTTACAGCACAAACGCATTCATTACACTTTAAACTTATATGTGCTGTGGTCGTAGTTCAACCGGGACTGCATTCACATTGGCCGGATGCTGGAACCACTATTCTATTGGTGTTCTGCCTCATTGATATGCATACCCATAGTACTTAGCTACATCAACATACACCTCACTGCTTCACTTACAACACAGGCATCCATTCTCCTGCTGGGAAAAACGCGGTACTACATATTTCACACTCCCTATTGCCTACTGCTGTGGACCACAGCTGCATAGTTAATCACTCCAAGGATATGCAGAACACCAAGGCTTATAGTCCTGGCACATGCAGGTCTTTGATTGTCAGGGTGTTCATGTAGTGATCTGGGTTTAGGCTTGTCCGCCTGGTGAACGGGACTTCCCTGGCTGAGTTCAATTGTCAGATGAAGCACATGGACAGGGAGTTTCTCCCTATTATGAATTTGTACCTGTGTTTACAGACACAGGTGTTTGGGCACCTGTCAGCAGCTTATTCTGTTGGCAATACATATTATGGGTGGGGTTGTTACAGTCCATACTCCACGGTGAGGGGTGTTCCCATTAACATTTGACTATTTCTTGTATTCAGTCATATGGGGATTATTATTTTGGACATGAAGTGACTACAGGTATGCAGTTGTACATTAAACAAATGTGAAGGGTTGTTACTGTAAATATGTACGGACCTCTGTAATACGCTGTTGTGTTCTGGCAAAGCAGTAGCTAATCATTAAAAACTGAAGTCGGAATGTGATGACAGACAGTTGGGTTTCAGACTTCATACTCTTCAGGACATTAATGCCAATGTGCAAACTGTTATTCTATCAAATTTCTATGTTTCTAAGAGCTATCTTTACAAATTGTCCCTACTTTTGGGCCTTTGTCTCACTTTTATTTACAGCTCTGTCCAGATATCTTGCTCACACAGGTTGACAGGTATGGTCAGTACCTGTACCTGTACATGCTGTACCTGTGTATTTGCAGACACACACACACTTACCACAAACAGCTAGGGCTATCACATACACACACCCATTGCATCACTGTTGGGCCATGCAATAACCGTTGTCCCTCACACACACACACACACACACACACACACACACACACACACACACACACACACACACACACACACACACCACACACACACACACCACACACCACACACCTACATGTAGATTGGATGGCTCATTGACAGCTCTGGTAATGTAACACCACACCCTGTGCATATGATGTCACCTGAGCCACCACCTGTGATGTGTAACATTGATGCAGGATCAGACTAACCTGGTGCTGATGCACACTGTGGCTTTATACCACTGTATTGATGTTAGAATGTTGTTAACACAAAGTGTGATATCCTTCTAGGTGTATATCAGCAGGCATGATGCATTGCAGCTATGACCATCAATGTAGCATAGTTTACAGCACTGTTAATTCTGATGATGTATTCTCCATCCATGTGCCATTTCACTGATGTGTGTAGTATTGGCAGCATGTGTTTCTGAGTGTGCAGTACATGTGTGATGTGTGTAGTACACATTTATACATGCTTACAAACACGTACACTGGCTTACATGACATTACACGGGCTTCAACATTCATACACTAGCTTACTCATTCTTCAACACGCGCACCTGGGCTGACACGCGCACACACATGCTTACTCGGGCATACTGGCGTGGACACACTGTAGGCAGGTTTGCAGGAAACATTGGTGGTATCCATGGTGTACACCGTCAGTCTCCTGCCTTTCCCTAGGATAGATCATAACATGCCTCTTACACCGATGAGTACTGACAGCAAACATGTGACACTGCTCCGGTAAGATTACATTGTTTTATACATACACACTCATGTTGTCACCTATCTTCTACTCTGATAGTCCCCTTATCCTACACTACACTGTAGAGGCTTGGCCCATATGGCATGACATATTGTGATTCACTATCCTCAGCCTCACTTGCATCAGATTGCCTACAAATGCTTGGTTACATCTCTGACAGAGCGCTTCCACACATAACAACCAGTACACAGTAGCCATGTTGTCTCCAGCTTGCCATTCATCTGCATGACAAACTAACATCTAACTAAACCTACATTTTGTATGTACATTATACATATTTGACTTGTTTTGAAGCGCAATGCGTTCTCGTGCCTCTGTGCTACGCTTCCACACCGGAGATCGGGGGAGGACAACTACAGTTTTATTGATATACAATGGACAATAATGCCACTGGCCTTATATTTGGACATTGGCATGCTTCTTCGACTGTATTCATACTGTATTTGCAGCTGTCATTGCTCCGTTTAGCAATGTACAGAACGTTACTCGCTTAACATCCGGGTACATTTCTGCACATAACTCTGCTCTTGCACGGACAGCTTACTGTTTCATGTATCGCATATTTACATCATTTGCATAGCTTTCACCTACAAATGGGGTATGTTGCAAATCCCAACATTGTCCGTTAGCGTTAGGTATTCTGGCGGACTTACACACCCCTACAGGAGTTTGCTGAATAGCTTGGCAGACATCTTTCCTTGCTCTACTCTCACTCTACTCGTACACACCAGAGGCTTCGTGTATCATGGCCTAGGCTTTGCTGTGTGCTATGACTATCTGTGGTGTATTCATGGCTGTGGGTATGTTGTGACCTGCTACGTCTGGCATTTCTACAGAGCAGCTCCCACTGTCATCATTTGTAAAGGTGACAGCCCTATAGGTACTTTATATAGACTGCTGTGTCATTTGACATGTCAACACATACCTGCGGTCAATACTGACCTTCCTACTGCAGCACTTTTCATACCTTCTGGGTTATCTTGCAGTCGATAATACTATTTCCTCTGACATGTATCGGTTTCTGATATGGGATATCATTTTATTACACCAATACACACAATATATGGCGGCATCACAGGCCAGATGCCATTACATTCCTATTGCAGGACACACCCACCCAGAGGATTGTATTCCTCAAAAAGGCCAACAGGTGCTTATCCACACTTGTTATTCTATCATGTACCTTATGTGTTTGCTGGTATTTGTGCTTTCCGTCAGTGGCAGAACTCACGTGTGAGTGTGGGGGACTGGACACTGTATCGGGGACACTGCATGACACCCTGAAGGACACATTTCATTTGATTCTATTAACCATCCACATTGACTTTCACAGGGCATACATTGTCATTCACATTTGTCGAGGTACATGCTTTTGACTTGTACATGTTTTGTCATTTGTCCTGACGTCTTTCTTCTCACCTGTCCACCTAGTATCACTAGTTCTGTACATTTATTTAGGACGGTTTACCTTCATACCTCTCACCTGTAGACATTATGGGTAAATGTCCCGAGGTTTGACCTATGATTTTGTTACTTTTTTCATAATAATGTGCCTTTCAGGTAAATTACTGGCAAGGCATTAAGGACTGGGAAGTTAGATAATAATGACTGACATTTGTATTTCATGATTAATAACCCTCATAACATTCGTACTCCTGACTACGCCAATATTCTATCAACGTTCTGACTTTGTCTGAGGTATATTTAAAATATTCCCTATTTGCTATTTGTATTTCATGTACTATGCCTTTGTCCAGCTGTCTTATTCTGAAAGGTTGGAAGGTATGGTTACCATCTTGGTCGTACTCATGTCCATCCATGATAATCGCCTACATGACACTGATATAAGTCCCTACGTCTTCCCCCAATGGTTTACACAATATCCAGTAGATGGGTTCTACCTTTTTGGAGAATATAGGCGTGTGCTATACCCACATAGGTATATTGATCACTCCCATGGGGTGGACCTAATAAAGCTGTGCCAACCAACACCTAGGCCCATTTCTGCATACCCATGATTCCCATACCTGACACCCCTCCACAGTACTCATTAGACATATTTAATGTGAGCGATAATAATGTATGAAGACACTTCTAAGCACTCTCCACTCTCCGGATATCAGGTCGTACGTCATACATTCTATCGACCCATGTGTTATTACCCTTGCACCTGCTACTGTTGCATGTACAGCTATATCGTAGTTGCAGCTGTGACTCCTTTGCATCGATGATAATTGGACACACTTAGTAGGGAATCAATTTTTGGGGTCCTGCAAAGGACACCTATATCCATGTTTAAAGTGTAGAACTTGCAGGTCTGTCACACTGGTACTTTCCGGGCAATGGTTTGGAAAGCAGCAGTGTATTCACCTTTCATGCATGTCTGTCTGTCTATCCATAATAGCTATGCCGTGACCTATTTATGTACATGTGTTATATCTACAAGGACATATGTTTATGTTTGTTGTGTATATATCTATTAATGTATTGTGTGTGTATGGATATATATATGTACACACACACACACACACACATATATATATATATATATATATATATATATATATATATATATATATATATATATATATATATATATATATATTATATATATATATATATATATATATATATATATATATTTATATATATATATATATATATATATATATATCTGTACATTCCTCATTTCATAAATTTCTTTGGTTTAAGTCTGTGGATATATGTGTATACACAGATATATAAATCCATATCATACCTTTCAACTGTACAGACTTTTGCAGAATGTACAGTTGTTTGCCTCTTATCTTTGGTCCGTTTTCATAACCTTGTGGCTATCTGGCAAATTAGTGGCATATCATTAAAGACTGACTTTGGAAAATAATGACAAGCATTTGAGGTTACAACTTCATACCCTTCAGAGAATCCATGCTAGTGAAACACCTGTTATTCTATCCACTTTCTATGTTTGTTAGGGCAATATTTGGGAATTGTCCCTATTTGTACCAGTTGTTTTCATGGCTTTGTCCTGTTTCTTACTTTACGGGGTTAACACATATGAGTCATATATATATATATATATATATAACATGGAGAAAACAGCATTCATTTGCTATGCTGTGAGCAGATTACACACGCGCAGGTGCACTTGCATATCCTTATTGTGGGTTACAAAATCTTTGTGTTTAAGTGGGCTTTCCTAATTGTGATCGTAACAGTTACATATCTGTATTCTGGTTTACGGACATATATGAAACACATGTTCACCTTTACATATTTAAATGTGTTTACAGCACAAACGCATTCATTACACTTTAAACTTATATGTGCTGTGGTCGTAGTTCAACCGGGACTGCATTCACGTTGGCCGGATGCTGGAACCACTATTCTATTGGTGTTCTGCCTCATTGATATGCATACCCATAGTACTTAGCTACATCAACATACACCTCACCACTTCACTTACAACACAGGCATCCATTCTCCTGCTGGGAAAAATGCGGTACTACATATTACACATTCCCTATTGCCTACTTCTGTGGACCCCAGCTGCATAGTTAATCACTCCAAGGATATGCAGAACACCAAGGCTTATAGTCCTGGCACATGCAGGTCTTTGATTGTCAGGGTGTTCATGTAGTGATCTGGGTTTAGGCTTGTCAGCCTGGAGAATGGAACTTCCCTGGCTGAGTTCAAATGTCAGATGAAGCACATGGACAGGGAGTTTCTCCCTATTATGAATTTGTACCTGTGTTTACAGACACAATACATATTATGGGTGGGGTTGTTACAGTCCGTACTCCATGGTGAGGGGTGTTTCCATTCACATTTGACTATTTCCTGTATTCAAGTCATATGGGGATTATTATTTTGGACATGAAGTGACTACAGGTATGCAGTTGTACATTAAACAAATGTGAAGGGTTGTTACTGTAAATATGTACGGACCTCTGTAATACGCTGTTGTGTTCTGTCAAAGCAGTAGCTAATCATTAAAAACTGAAGTCGGAATGTGATGACAGACAGTTGGGTTTCAGACTTCATACTCTTCAGGACATTAATGCCAATGTGCAAACTGTTATTCTATCAAATTTCTATGTTTCCAAGAGCTATCTTTACAAATTGTCCCTACGTTTGGGCCTTTGTCTCACTTTTATTCACGGCTCTGTCCAGATATCTTGTTCACACAGGTTGACAGGTATGGTCGGTCACGCCTGCACACAGTAAGTGTCCCTCACACTTAATCAGGGTTATCCTGTTTACGTCAGTGTCTTCATCACCATTATGCCGTTAGCCACTATGCAAATGTGTGCAATATATTCTCCCGCCTATTCGTGTCGGGACACGTGCGTCACGGGCAGGTGTTTTATCCTGGGTAGTAGGTTATGCATGACCACATAGGGCTGGACAGTGTCATGGACCTCTACTGCACATTCTGACTTGTGTCCAGATATCTACAAGATTGGACATCGTGTCTTCATACCCATTCTACTATTTACACATGTTACTTACCCCATGAGGGATATCCCAAACATTTGACATGACCAAAACAAGACAGATTCCGAAGATTTTTCTGGCATTATGAAAATGTGCAGGGGGTTTTACATGCAAGGGATACGTGGTTTGCAATCCTGGAACTGCCTAGGGTGACACTACCTACTACATATGCGTAGGGGTCACTATGTGTAGCTGTGTCTGCAACGAACGAGCAGGCCAAGTACAGCTGGATTTGGTGGACGTTCTGGTACGAGAGCAGGTTGTGTGATGTGGAGGGGATGCTGGGTAAGCCATTATGCATCCAGGTGTGTTGCATTTGTTATGGCCAGTTCCATCAGGACCAATCTGTGGGTATGTGACGGTGACATATCTATACATTTGTATCACACATTTCCATATTCATATGTTTGTGGGTTTGTGTTCTACACTATGGCCTGTCTGCTTGTCTTGCAGCTGTTTCTACATGTGTTTGTGTTTCTTTCAGCTTCACCCGCTGCTCCCTCATACACCCCCAGTTCACCTTTTCTGCATATGACACAGTATCACCTTGGAGGATTTTTACCATTACCCATCCACCCCACACACGCAGATTCCTCACACCCCATAGATCACTACTTTGGTTGTTGGCCCATGACACGGCCAGAGTAACACATTGAATACCCTACATGTGTCAGGTACCTTTATGGTTGTGTGGACTACCCTGCCATGTTTGCTTTCCACATGTTATACCTCACGCACATAAGTACACGCCCATACTTAACTTTCATTACTTGGTTGGTATACCTGGGTACTACCCATTCGACTGTGTCACATACAGGTTCGGCTTGTACCGCTAACTTCCAGATTTTGCCAGCCTGTTGTACTCATTGGTAGGATGGCACCTTTTCCTATGTCCAAGCTATTCCTTACACATATCCGACTGTTGTGGACAATGCCTCCCCACAGTCGATGGTAGGGTTTTCACCTTTTCAATTGGCCACAGTGGGACATTTGCAGTGAACACATCACATTTTACAGGCCGATACATACCCACGGTCAGTTCGGCAGATAGAACTTACAATTCTTGCCTATATATAAGCTTATTCTTGTAGCATTTTAGTGGCTTATTCTGTTTCTTATGACATTTATGTAATATACGTACAGAGAAACTGTTTAATGCAACTATTACATAATGTTTAAGGAATAATTTTGTCCTATAATCTCTGGACATTTGCCATTTTTACAAGTTTTTGTCAGGACACATCTGCCCACTGAGGGACTGTCGCTCGCATAGTGGGACAGGTGGTAATCTTAGTCGACGGTACAGATCATACTGTTCCTTTCGGCCTATATGTGTCCTTATTGTTGTAGCTGTTTATATGCTCCTTCTGTTTCGTTTACATGCATATTCTATTTCCTATCACATTTGGTATGTGAAATACGGACATACCTTTTGTATGTGACTATTACATGCCTTGTGGGATATGATTCGTACATACAGTTGCTAAATATATCTACATTTCTCCTCGTGTATATTGTTATGGGCACATCTGCCCAGCTATGTACCCTCCCTCACATTATGGGTCAGCTGGTGACCCTCTCCATTAGGCTGGACGTACCTACTGGAAGCGCGCTAACATATGATGCATTTCACTTCCACATGATATAGCTATCTACACTACGTTGGACTACGGGCACACGGTTTTCCATGTCATTTGTTCAAGGGTTAGGGACCCGTTATTCCCTACCATGCATTTGTGTTTGCTTCTTCATTTTCTGTTCGCAGGAACTATCTTGCATGCTTTGCATACGTTTCAGTATCCACGGACACTGATAGGTGTGATTACTATTGCAGGCGGAATATAATATTCAGCAGTTTAGGTTGCTCATCGACAGCCAACATTGACACGCCTCCATGCACAACTTTGATATGCCCCATGCACTCGCGCATGTTTCCTATGTACGTGGCTGTGGCGGCTGCGCGCCTTCATTAATATGCATATGGCGCTACTACTCCATATATACGCCACACGGCCGGCACAAGCCTTACGCCGGCCTTGCGCCGAGCTTCATGAATCCCGGGGCATATGTTATTGAACTGTTAATGTCACTTATAATACACCTTGAAGGTAAATGTTGGCTTGAAATATAACTTAGATGGCAATCTGTTTTGTAAATGTTGTTTTGGAAAGCTATTACTGCATCATGGCCCAGGTTGTGGCCGAAAATGGTCTTTGGACCAGTTCAATTATTTGATTAACATGGTCAAGTAAATGAATGAATGAATGAATAAATAAATAGATAAATAAACAGAACAAGCCACTGAATAGGATTTTTCTTAAAAATAAATAAATAAATAAAAGGCTATTAACTAAACATAACTTTTTTATAAACAAGTTATTAGGTGATCTCTTCCACACAGTAGTGGGGTGTCCATATTAATGAAATTATAGTACTGAAGTGACAGACTGTTAATATAAACAATGCATGACATTCAAATGTTTGTCGGAATACTCAGTAAACAACCCAGACACTGGATATGTATTGTAAGCTTTACTGAGATCTTTAAACAAACGTGTCTTTGAAATTTGTGTAGCACAGGACATGTAAATTCCTTTAGCTAGATGTTAGTATACCTCCATGTGTTGCACACCCTTTTTTCTGGTTACAAATATACATCTTGTAAACAGCAGGCATTACTTATACTGATCATTTACACTTTATACTAAACATGTCATGGACTCTTCTATGTCCAGTAATTCTTTTATTGACATCAGTTAATACAGTTTAACTCTTAGTCAGTGTATTCATCTAGGTATTTTTTTCAGCATCCTTTCAGACCTAGAATATTTATTAGGATAGTTGTCTTTCAACAGCCACTCTTTCTTTTGGGGCAACTCTTGGAGTACTACAGCTTTTCTTGGAGACTCAACCAGAAAAATCTCTCTGTGCACATAGTATTGAAAGTCTCTGATTTCTTGCAATAATACTAATTTGGCTGAGCCGATTGCTCATCTTGTCTCGTCTTTGAAGTGCTTTTCTTATGCATATGTCTCCAAAATATAGACCATAAATCTCCAAGACCCATAAGTCTGACCAACCTCATATGCAAAGCCATGGGAGAACGTATCATGGAGCTAATTAATAAGGACATAGAGAACCTCCAAACACTGGCCCTGTCTCAGTTTGGATTCATTAAGAGAAGGTCATGCTTACTCATCCTGGTGGATTTTTTGAAAAAGTCACAAAGCAATGGATGAAGACAGAGCAGTACACACCACACACCTCGGCCTAGCCAAAGCTTTTGACAGAGATCCACATTCAGGCATAGTAGAAAAGCTAAATAAACTGGCAATAAACCCAAATGTCACCCACTGGGATTGCCATCTGGCTCACATAATCAATGCAAGAAATCAACATAGGGGAAGCTTCCTCCACAAAGAAACCAGTTACCAGTGGAGTCCCCCAGGGCTCTGTGCTGGGGCCTCTCCTGTTTGGCTTTTACTTTTCTGAAGTAAAAGCCAACACTAAAGGGCTCTGACTGACTATGTTTGCAGATGACTGCAAGCTAGGAGAAGTCATCGAATCCCTAAATGATTTTGTCATCCTGGAAGAAGATTTGTCCCAAATAAATAACTGGTGCCAAAATTATGCACTGAAATTAAGTGCCTAAAATGCATTATTATATCCTTCGGGAAGTCATCTTTGCCAGGGAACTACCGTATTAACAATGCACCCCTGAGAGTTGACCCAGTTGTTTGGGATTTTGGAAGTTATGTGCACAGTGGCTTAACTTTTGACCAATATGTGTCCATTATTGTAAGACAGTCCTTCTATATTGCACAGCTTATAAACAAAGGGATTGTGTTTACATGTAGGAATGTCATTGTCCCCTTTTACTCAGCCCTCATTAGGCCAATCATTGAATATAATGACCCCTTTGGCATGTATCTGTCCAGACGCATGTAGCAACTGGAACACCTACAGAAATACCTTACTAAAAGGATATAAGGCCTAAACAACGTATCCTACATGGACCGACTCAAAGGCCTGACACTATAATTGGTATCCTACAGAGTGCTAAGAGGCGATCTGTGTCTGGCATACAAGAAATCCTCTGACCCAATACGGATGGGTTTACTTCATGTCAGCAAGTCAAATGGCATCAGAAATACTTGATCTAGGGGTATAAACCTGTTTTGCGACATCAATAGAACAGTTTGGAGGAACAGGTATATCTTGCAGAAGATACCACTACTCTGGGGCAGATGCCTCATCCACATAAAACAAAGTTCATCCCTGTTTATATTCAAGTGCAACTTGGATCTATGGATGGGAAAATTTATACAGGACTGTCTCCTGTACTAGTTATGGACAGAGGCACCTCATAAATTTTTGAGGGCATGTGTTCCCTCAAATTATCTTTGGTATGATCGCAGTTATTCTCATTAGGGGTAATGTATAATTATCGACCAAGGGATTGCTTAGACCAATCTACCAAATGGGATAGGTTAATTTGAGCATAAAAAGGGAAATTAGCTGGGATTATAATGATACTCAAGGGCAGCTAGCCTGGTACTTACCTATAAACCTATTAACCTATGTGCTTCTTCTTCCTCATGGATAACAGAGGAACTCAGTTCAGTTGCTCACATATTTCAGGTTCAGGCTGCAAACCTTCCCATGACTTTTGTATTCTCACTGTGCCTCCAGCTTCTCTCCTTTCCAACATACAGGTAGGAAACTTCAGTGTCATCTGATTTTGCTACAGTTGCTTTTTGTTGACTTTCAGGCATGTGAATGTAACTCAGTTAAGCAAATGTTCAACCTTTTGTCCATAAATAACTGAGCAAAGTAGTATTCTTATATTACAAAATTGTGACACGACAACTGTCATAATTATTGTTATGGCTATTTCTCATACTTTTGTCATAGTTCTCTAGTCGATAGTATGGTCTTGATGTTATATGTCTGAAATCAAACGCATACACAAATCTTTTGAATTCCTGACTTTATGTTGTGGACCTCTGTCAGATACCACAACATCAGGTATGAGAACACAAACTTAATTCACTTATCACACATGCACGTTTGTCAGTCTGATTATTTTAGAGTATATAAACATTTAAACTGCATAGCTACTCTTTAAATGACACAAAGCAGTGTGCATTTTGCTACATGGTCTTCCTTGAATTGGGCATGCTATCATCTCTTCCTTACAATTGTAATGTTATGTTCTGCATATTGCATAATTCTCCACTCCTTGCTCTGTTTCAGACAACATTCTTGGGAAGTACATTTTATCTCTTGCTCTTTCTTTGCACTTTACTATTCCTAAGTGTAATTCATGCATCACTTCAAGTTTCTGTTGTCTCAACATTTACTACAAAAGATCACATCTCCATTAGCTGAGACATAAAACTTTACAACTATAAGATCTAAAGCTCCAAAATGTATAAAGCTTGCATGTTACTGTATAAAACTATAGGAAACACTGCAACTCAGTAAAGCACAATCATTTTTTGTAGAGGAGTCACATACTTCTGCAACTGCAATGTGCTGACACTGACCCACAGCCCCAGTTGCTATTTATATTATGGTCAAGGTTGCACAAACTCAGAGGAAAGGGAAAAGTGTAAAAATGCAGAAACATGCCTTTTCCCTCTTCTCTGAGTTGCTCATCTTCTTAACACAGTAGCAAACTTGTGGCAAAGCAAACTCCCAACATACTCCTAACATACTGAAATGATAACAGCATGGGAATAAGACTGAACAGCAGTGATATTTTCAGATGTAACCAAGGAATGTAAAGTAAGGAGTAAGTGCTCACATTATCTCAGCTGGTTGATAAGTTTTATTTTGTCAGCTTTGAATATTAAGCCTTGAGGCAACTTATTTCTTCCATGAAAGAAGAATAATGCTGAGTTTATGACCTGACTGATGATGCTTGCTCAGACTAACCTCTCACCATGACTGTTTTAGGTAACTGCAGTTCTAAGTCTGTGTCAGTATATCTCTAGAATTATTTTGTTTTTTCTTCAATCACTGATAACTATGGTATTACTGAAAGAATTTCTGGTGCTTCCTACAATAGTTGTTTATACTTCTCTGGTAAATACGATTTGCTCATCACATTTGCTATTTGCATTTCACTGCCTTACCTGAATTTTCCTTTCTGATCATATTTGTGTAGATTAAGTACCATCCTTTGCAATATCAGAGATGCTTTGTTGGTTTAGTCATGCATTTTGAACCGTGTGAAGGCTTAGAGTGGATGTGCAGGTTCTTTTGTAATTTTATTAAGTTTAAATAGGAGTTCATTTCAAAAGCTCCTTAATGCTCCTTTAAGGATACCAAGGTGTCTATATATCGGTCTTGTTGCATCATATTGATTTATCCTTTGATTGGGATTGTGTGACAGACTACATCTTCCTCTTCCAGCCTTCTAAGAGGTGTAGTTATCTCATGCACATTAGGTACACATTTTTTAAAATGCTGCATTCATTCCTTGAAATCCCTCTAGTACTTGTTTGCCTTCTACTTTGGCACTTGAACAATTTCTCTAACTTTCTTCTGTATTAGTCTTCATTCCATCTGATACTAGAATATGATGTGCCTGTCAGACATATCACTATTACTTTTCATTGCTCTTATTTAAGTTTAAGTTATATTGTGAAGAACCATAAATAAGTTACTGGGCACCTGTGCAGTTCCCCAAATCAATGCCCCATTTATTTGAAAGTTGAAAAGCAAAAAATGTTTTTTCTCAAAATGGCGAGGGAGTTGATAAGTCTCAGCTTTGGTCTAAAATATGAGTCAGTGGAAATAATGCAAAACATGGGCAAAGACATAACAAGGCAAGGTGAGGGGACCACTGCATAGGCACAATAAACATTGAACTGACGTCCCTGTAAGCAGAACTGGCAATCATTTAAGCAGCTACAGTCATGGCTTACAGCAACATAAATGAGAGTCTAGCTTGAAGGTCTTCATAGCTTTTTGCTGCAATTTAGTAGAAGTGTGAGCAAAGAGATTTCATTCATAATGAATGTTCAGGAATGTCTCTTTGATTAGCCTTTTTTGTAACACTTTATTTACAAAATTTTAAGGAAAAAATAAGATAACTATACAGTTCAAATACACAATAATTTAAGAAGGACACACATATTCTGTCTGTCATATTGGATACAGAATAAATGCCTTAAAGAACGTAGGATAAATAAAAAAAACATGCAAAATATAATGTAATGCACTATTAATACACTGGGTATGGCAGAAGACATATTCACTGCAAATGCATTCAGTGATGTGGCACTGTCATAAGAAGGAGAGGAGTGTCCTCTCCTGGTCAGCTGGTGAACCTGGGAATATTGAGGCAATGTTACAATTGCCTCATGTACACAGACAACCCTCTCCTCCTCCCACCAAACACAAATACATGTGAGAGATGCACTTATATGGCCAAACTGGAGGCTGAGCTCTCTCAACATAGGACTGGCAAGACCAGACAGGAGGAGAAGGTAACCACACACATTACATACCCAGTCACACATAGTACCATCACAACTTCAAATCATACACATAATCACACAAAGACATACTCGGAGGCTCTGACCAAAAATCTACCAAAACAGCAGAGGCCACCAAAGCAGACACCCAAACAACTACCACCTCAGAACACAACACCTGCAACACATAGACCACATAGTCAAACAGTCACAGCCCTCAAGGACAAACACAATGCCAAACATACTCGTCATTGGTGACTCAATAGTCAGACACACTGACGTCCCGCTCACCAGATTGAACAAGGAGAAGGTCACAGTAAGCTGCCTGTCGGGCGCTAGAATCCGCCACATAACGCAAGCACTCAGGTCTCTCAACAGCAGGTACAAGTACGACTCAGTCATTGTCCACGCTGGTGTAAACGACCTGAGATGTACCTCCTTGGACTACATGAAAAGAGACATTGAGGAGCTCTCTGATTATGTAGCCCAGGCAGGTATGACCCTGACATTGAGCAGTATCCTACCTTCACCAAAAATGATGCCACAATACAGAGATAAGATGATCAGCTTTAACAATTGGCTTAAATTCTGGTGTCATTCAAAGGGGATCTAATGTCTGTCTGCCTGGGATGACATGCTGGACAAGCCGCTGCTTCAAGGGATGGCTTGCACCTGTCACCCTGGGATTCGGATATTGGCAAAGGCTATTGCCACCCCCATAGTGCCTTTTTTAGGCAAGGCTCAAATTCTAAACCTACCACCCTAGAACTCAATAATGGAAAAAAACTAAGGGTAATGCTGCTCAATGCCAGAAGTCTCAATCTCAAAATGCACGCACTCGAGGCCCTTCTCAGTATGGAGAACATCGATGTCTGTGCTGTGACAGAAACCTGGTTCAAGGCTCCTGAGAGCACCCCAGCACTATCAGGTTTTACCTCATATCATGCGTTCCGGCCCCAAAATTCGGACAATACCAAGAAAGGAGGGGGGGGTGTCCATATTCATCAAGGACACCCACACCTCAAGATTGGTGGCAACGCACGATGCATCGGAGACCATCCAGGTGCAATTAACCATAGGCCAGACTGCTCTGCAATTTGTAGCATGTTACAGGCCACCCTCGCATACCCAGGAACCTCACATCGCTTTCCTGATAACACTGGAGGGATAAATGTATCTCGAACACCATTATACTAGGTGACTTCAATTACCCAAATATAGACTGGGAACACTACTCAAGCCCAAACACTCTGGCCCAAAAGTTCCTGGAATTCATAAACTCAAATGCCATGGAACAACTAGTCACCATCCCAAGAGGAGACAACATACTTGATCTCATCATCACGAACATGGGAGCACAATGTTCAACACCTGAAGTATACCCCTCACTGGTGAGATCAGATCACAAGCTAATCTTGCTGGAGGTCCTCATCCCACCCCACCTGAAACAAAAAACACAGTAAAGAAATTCTCAAAAGCTGACTTCACACTTCTAAAGACTAGTGTGGTCTCCTTTAAGGCCCCGAGCCTGCGGTAAACACTACAAGCTGCTGAATCACTTACAAATGCCTTCTACCAGCACCTGCAGGACTGCATGGATCAGGCAATCCCAAACAAAACAAAGACTCTTTGTACCAAAGGCAGGCGTCCAGTCTGGTGGACCCCAGCCATAAACAAACTCTACAACAAAAGGAGGAAGCTACTACAAGATAGAGCTAAATCCTTAAGAGGTAAGACACCTTTGATCATTATAAGTAAAAGCTAAGAGCTCTCATAAAATCATCCAAAGCAAATTTTGAGAAAAAATAGCTAAGGACTCAAAAGACAATCATAAGGCCTTCTTTAGCTATGTTAGAAACCTGGGAGGAAGCTCCCAGATATGCTCAGAATTAGTTCAAAGCGATGTGAAGATTACTGATCCTACAGACATTGCCAACATACTGGCTGACAGGTTCAGTGCAAACTTCACCCACCCTCCCAAAAGGAGATATATCTATACCAAATGATAGTAGCCCCCAAACATCTCTAATGCCCAGGTGGATACTGCGCTCTACAAGGCAAAAAAGACTGCATCCATGGGACCTGATGGTGTCCCCGGATGTGTACTCCACGAACTCAACGAGGAATTAAACCCACAGTTAGGACAGCTGTTTAATCTCAGTCTCACCTCTGGATCGTTACCCAGGAGTGGCGCAGCGACTGTGGTCCCACTTCACAAAGGCGGTGCCTCCACCGACCCTGGAAATTACCGTCCCATTAGCTTGACAAGCCTTATCTGCAAAGCCATGGAAAGGATCATAATGGATCTCATAAATAAAGACATAGGGAATTTGCAGACTCTGGATCAAACCCAGTTTGGCTTTGTCAAAGGCAGATCATGACTTCTAAACTTGGTTGACTTCTTTGAAACGGTCACCAAGGCCATTGATGAGGGTAAGGCAGTCCATACAGCCTACCTGGACCTAGCAAAGGCCTTCGATACAATACCCCACTCGGGTATCATTGAAAAACTCATCAGCCTAAAGGTAAACCCATACGTCACAAGATGGGTTGCAAACTGGCTGAGTGACAGAACCCACAGGGTCAGAGTTGCTGGCGCCATGTCAGACTCAATGCCTGTCACAAGTGGTGCCCACAGGGCTCAGTCCTGGGCCCACTCTTGTTCGGCATCTACTTCTCCGAAGTACAAGCAAACACAGGAGGGTTATGGCTGACCAAGTTTGCAGATGACTGCAAACTGGGCACCATAGTCGAAAACACATCTGACACAGATATCCTTCAGAAGGGCCTCACAGAAACGGATAACTGGTGCCAGAGCCATGGCCTAAAGTTAAATGCCAAAAATGCATAGTCATACCCTTTGGGAAAATCAAGGTTACCCTAGCTACCATATAAGAGGCAATCCACTGAGCACAGAAGAAGTTATCAGGGACCTGGGGACCCAGGTTGACAGTAACCTTTCATTCGACACTCATGTTGCTAAAATAGTTAGGAAGACCTTCTACATTGCCCACCTGATCATGAAGGGATTCACATCTAGATCAAGGGAGGTCATAGTCTCCCTGTACTCATCACTCATCAGACCAATGATTGAGTACAATGCCCCATTCGGAATGTATCTGACCCGACACTTGCAGCAGCTGGAGAGGCCCCAAAGTTCCTCACCAAAAGGATAAAGGTCTCAAAGATATGTCTTAGGCTGCCCGGCTGAAAGAACTCCAGCTCTATTCAGTCGCACCGCCTGCTCAGAGGTGACCTGTGCCTGACATACAAGGCCATGTCAAACCCAGATTTGATGAACATGCTTCACCTCAAAAATCGAAATCTCTTAGAGCCACAAGCGCAGGAGTCCTAAACCTAGACACAGCTATTAATAGGGCGTGCTGGAGGGATAGATTCATCACCCAAAGACTCCCTATGCTGTGGAACAAAATCCCAGTATATGTGAGGCAGAGCACCTCGCTGGCTTTGTTCAAGAGGAATCTTGACCAATGGATGGGAGATCGCAGATATACCCCAGGGATTACCTCAGTGTCTCTGCTCAACAGAGGCACTGCAAAATAATGGGCATAGTTTCTCCAAACTAAAGGGGTGGCGTAAGCCACAAAACTATGGGCTAGGCTTGTAAATGCCCTCGGGCAGATAGCCTAGTATAAACCTATGAACCTATGAACATGGAAAAAGTAACGTCAGCTACACAAGAGGAGAAGAAAGTTAAGGATGAGAGTAAAGGAGAAGATAAAAGAACAGAAGCAATTGGAATTACATTTCTAAGGTATGACTCACCAATAACAATCATTAACTAGTATTACTAATGTCTGACAGCAAGTTTCAACATTGTGACTACATAGCATTTGTTGACATCCCACATGTGGCAAACTTAATAGACAGTGACGTGGTTAATGGCATAGCTCTCCTCTTAGCCCCAAAAAATCTGGACAAAGCCCCAAAAATGCAGACAAATTTTAAATACTGCTCCTATAAACTTAGAAAATTGCCAGAATAAAAGGTCTTGTGTTACCATATATTTTCTGAAGGGTATGAAGTCTGAAACTCAAATACCTGTCATTATTTAGTGAATTCAATCCTCACTGATTTACCACAGAAAAGCAAACAAATCACAATTTTTATGAGGAACTCTGAAGCAGCCACATAGCACTTAGTTATTGGATTGGTTTTACCTGCCATTAAAGTTCATCGTGACCTGACCGTTTGTTGGGACTTTTTGTTCTATATTTTCAAAATTCAGTTTGTGATAATCCCCAGTGATCCTGTAGCAACTTAAAACTGGCTGTTGTATGAGAACCATCTGTAGTAGTAGTTAAGTCTGACACCCATTTGATACCTTTCATGACCATGGCCAATCAATAAAAGGTGGGCCATCCAATTAAAAAAAAAAAAAAAAAAAGATTATTCTAGAGGCGGACAGTTAGTCCCCAAAAGGCAGGCCAGCTGAGGTGTTCATCCAATTCCTTAAGAGTCATATGCATTTTAGATATTAAATGCAATATTCTAATATGGTTGGGGAGAGATTTAGGGTACCAGCGTAAACTCCATGGTGAGATAAAGTTGAGTATATTGGCTTTTACCAAGGCACAGTGGGGTATAGACTTGTGGTTTAGCATGAAAAACTATGACAAAAGAAAAGCTTTCCCATAAGTGTCCAGTTAGGGTGGGAGGGGGTGTTGCGTAGCAGCAGTTACTCCTACTCTAACCCCATCCCAAGGAAATGCATTGCCTACTCTCACTAGTTTCTTTAGGGATGAGTGGGAGGAGGTATAAGGACATGAAGTAAAATGTATAAAGGGGTGACCATCATCTTAACTGCTACAGTCCTAACCAATAATGAGAGCAGCAGACAATGCCGTGAGTGGACTCGCACAAATACCTTAGCCCATACTTCCCTTATATTAAGCCTCATGACCTTGTGGATCTCTGCATGGAGCTTATTTTTATGCAAAATGAGCACCCGTATCCCTTAAGGATGCAACTGCTGACTTTACAGGAAACATTCTCTCTGGGTAACATTCAGTTTCAACCCTGACAATGCTCCAAATGTAGCTACCAGAATGTGAATTTTTGGAATATTATTCAACAAATCAGTACCGAGGACAACACAGTCCTCAGTGAACATCAGAGATGAAGTTATAACACCATAAAGAGACCAACTTGTAAGGGTAGAGGGAGCAGTCAGCATCCTATTCAGTTTCTCTGCAGCAAGTAAGAATAGAGCAGGGAATAAGCCCTGCCAGCATCTTTGTTCCATACTGAAGGCGTAAGAAAGTTTATTATTAGTGAGGATATAAGCTTGTGATGTGTGATACATTGTTGGAAAGAGGACACAAACTTACCTGTCACCATAAATGCATCCTTACTCCATGCACATTTTTCCATTAATCTCACCCTGTGGTTACAATTTCAAAAAAATCTTCTTTTCCCTATAATTTGATTTTGAGGTAATTTGATTTTGAGGTTGATGCATGGCCTTTCTCTTCCATCTGTGGTGATGGTGTCTGGGGTCACCCATATGGGATGAGGCAGTCAGTGCAGGATTTCATAGGTCAGCATCCCAAGCCTCTGCTTAATACAACCTCACAACAGCAGTCACTGCAGGTCACATAGCAGTAAGCATGATGAGTTATTACATAACACATCTACTGTGTGTAGCCATATGTATAAGGGTTTTGAAGTGCTGGTGTCTGTGAAGCAGAAAGACATAGTGTCTGCAGAAAGTTCAATGTGGCCAGTATGTGGGACTAAAGAAGTAAAACAGGCAACATGGACTCTGAAAGTAGCAAGTAATGTTAAGTGCAATGAATGTGAGTGTTTTTTGGTGAGGGAATAGTGTCAATACTTATAAAAACAAATGCAGAGAGAAGCACAAAAGAATGCGACATGCATTGTGTGAGATCCAGTTTTAAACTCAGCCCAAGGGTATTGAGTCATCAGTTATGTGAATTAGGATGCGTGGTCACCATTTTATTTCTGAAAAAAATAAAAATAATAATGTTCTGACATTTATACAGAATCAGAGGTGTTGAGTAATGCCTTACTGTGCGGGTCTGACTCAATGAATTTGTCACCGGGTTTACTTCAAATAATAATCTGAAGTTAATCTAAACATGTTAAGAGGATTCAAAACAGATGCTCCCTTGAGAAGCTAAAAGTTTTCAGGTCTATAAAAATGGCAATTATACTTTTAAATTCTAGGCTGAATGATGTCAATACATTCTGGAATGTAATTCCACTGCTTTCTTGCATGTGCCAATTTTTCCTCCCAGATGTGAACTACGTTAAGTGATTATTAGAAAGCATTACACTACACTAACATCTTGATCTGTGTATATATATATATATATATATATATATATATATATATATATATATATATATATATATATATATGTGTGTGTGTGTGTGTGTGTGTGTGTGTGTGTGTGAACAAAAAACTTACTACACATAATTCAAAGAATAACAAAGTAAAGCATTTTATTTAACATTATTTTATTAGCTGCTATCTGCTGGAGCCAATGGTAGTGTGATATAAATAACTAAAGTAAAAAGTATTGTCTCAAAGCTGTAACTGTAATTTAACTGTCTGAATGGTATCAATAGGATCTTTACGGGAACTAATTGCTTCTTTAATATACACAAAAAACAATCTAAAACTCGTACAAGATATATAAAGAAACTTACTAGCCAGGCAGGCAAGTAAACATGCAGAAAAAGACATTCCTTCAGTTGGTCAGAAGGAGCTTGACAGAAGCAGAGCTTCTTTTTTTTAAATATCTCCATATTGAAGCTGGATGCATTTTCAAATACACATTCACTTCCATTTTCTAAATGCTCTCTGATGATGAATAACTCACAAAAATCTGTTTTTGTCTAGAAAAATACTTATTTGGCAAAGTAGACATTCTTGTATATCATGTGATCACAACTTTGTCATATCACCCTGAAGAAAACAGGAAAAGGGTATAAAATTAAGGTATACAGCAAAAGCAACAAATAAGAAACCTGAAAGAGTGATACATGTGAAACAGCATTTATTGAAACAAACTTGCCAAAATGACATTTTGCCAAGCCAGTTCTGTACATATAGAACATTAAAAAGTTGTCTTCACAATTTGAGTTAGGAGAAAAACTACAACAACAGTGTTGCTTGATGAGATCCTGAAGTTATGGCAAATAATATTCCAGACAGACCTGCAAGAAACCCTTGCTAGACAACATGCCTCTTAGCATTCAGAAGACTGAGGAGACAGGGCTTGGGGTGTGTTCATCTCTTATATAGTGTATGTAATTGGGGATAATGATTTATTTAATGGACATACATTAGTGAAATGTATGAAAGAAAATGCATAATTCTAGACAAGGTGGCTGACCATAGCCTCTCTGATAATGTAATCATAAGGTTCCAGAATTGCCTGGCTAATAGAATATTCACCATTTATGGACAGATGTCTTCCTCCGTCACTGCCATCCACTTGACAGGTGTTCCACCTCGGGACATAGTATCATCCACTTGACAGGTGTTCCACCTCAGGACATACTACCATCCACTTGACAGGTGTTCCACCTCAGGACATAGTACCATCCACTTGACAGGTGTTCCACCTCAGGGCATAGTACCATCCACTTGACAGGTGTTCCACCTCAGGACATAGTACCATCCACTTGACAGGTGTTCCACCTCAGGACATAGTACCATCCACTTGACAGGTGTTCCACCTCAGGACATAGTACCATCCACTTGACAGGTGTTCCACCTCAGGACATAGTACCATCCACTTGACAGGTGTTCCACCTCAGGACATAGTACCATCCACTTGACAGGTGTTCCACCTCAGGACATAGTACCATCCACTTGACAGGTGTTCCACCTCAGGACATAGTGCCATCCACTTGACAGGTGTTCCACCTCAGGACATAGTACCATCCACTTGACAGGTGTTCCACCTCAGGACATAGCACCTGTCCTGCTTGTATTTTCTCTATCTACAGTGAAAATCTCCCTTGAGACTTGTCACATGTAAACAGCTTAATGAACAAAGTTGATAAAGTTTTCACTGCTACCCATAAATCCCCTCAGCAATTTCTGACACCATTAGAAAATAATTGCTCATTCACATGGAACTGGGTAATCAAGAACAAATTAATCATTTATACTAC
This sequence comes from Protopterus annectens, assembly GCF_019279795.1. Lineage (NCBI taxonomy): Eukaryota > Metazoa > Chordata > Ceratodontiformes > Protopteridae > Protopterus > Protopterus annectens. Next base: position 519,015,040 of record NC_056745.1, read on the forward strand.
TAAATCTACTGTCATGTTGTTTTGGACATTTGAAAGACTATCTAACAGTACCTTATCACCTATCAAAGATCTGTTCTGCACTACACTCCCTATCATCATCATATAAAAATATCTAGGATTTCTGATATTTGTCCTATATGGACAGACTTAAAAAACTCCCAACTATTCTCTGTCTCATATCGCCTACTTAGAAGCGATCTCTGCTTGACTTACAAAGCCATGTCTGACCCAGCTCTGTTAGAAATGTTACATCTAAAGAAATCCCAATCCCTGTCCCACTTTGAGGACAGTCCCTGGGCAATTGTGTCCTCTTGAAAAAAAAAAAAAAAAAAAAAATGTCCTGGATGTCTGAGATTTAATGCGAAAATATTTCCTAAGTTTTCTTTCATAGTTTCATAAGACAGTTATTTTTTCTCTGAAACACCTAAATGTTATATGAAATAGCATAAGCAACTCAAATGCAATAAGCTTTTATTTTGGCAGAAAGGTGAAGTTCTATCATTTGTACTGGTCATGGGTATGTTTTGTCCTACTAATCTGACATTTCTACAGTAAATGTCCCACTTATCCCAATCCCCCCGCACAACACACTCCAGAGATCTCAACCTCATTACCACAATCAACAAAACATGCTGGAGGGACAGGTTCATAACCCAGAGACTGTCCATGTGATGGAATAGACTTCCCATACATGTTAAACAGAGCACCTCACTGGACCTCTTCAAGAGAAATCTTGATGAGTGGATGGGAAATAGAAAATTCACCCCAGGGATCACTCCAGTGGCTTTACTTGACAGAGGCACTGGGAACTAAGGTCAGGTGGCATGATGCCAGGGTAATCCTATGGGTTAGGCTTGTAAAGGCTCCAGGGACATTAGCTTAGTACACACCTATGAACCTATGAACACAATATCCTTTCAAGAACAGGGCCATAAGGTTGCTTCCAATGCCATACAACATAGATTCATAGGTATATACTAGGCTAACACCCACAATGGCTTTTTTAATCCTAGCCATGCTTCTCAAATCTGGTAGCCTTGATAAGTGTAAGCAGGGGCCTGGGAGATGAACCATTTACAGGTTACCTGTTTGCATCAGATATATAGGTGCCAAACCAAGGATGAATTGCCTGTCCCCCATCCAATTGTTCAAGTTACAGTTGAATTGGGTTAGAGAGTAACTCTGCTTCACAATGGATGAGGAGTCTGTTCCAGAGAAAGGGTAGTTTCTGGGATACATGCATATCTTTCCAGCAGGTCCTATTTATATCAGAGGTTAGGTTTAAGTCTTCAGAATGGTTAATTCTGGTGCTGTTTGTTTTGTGGATATGTAGGAGGTCCATCAGGGTGGAATCTTACAATGCCTTGTATACCAGGCATAGCTCTCCCCTCAACATCCTGTAGGAGACAGAATACAGCAATAGGGTCTTGAGGTGGTCTGCATAGGACATGTTACTTATGCCCTGTATTATTTTAGTGAGGAACCTCTGTGGACATTCTAGCTGTTGAATGTGCATGGTTAGATACATGCCAAACATAGCACTCAGTAATAGGTTTGATAAATGCTGAATACAGTGGAACAATGATCTCCTTGGACCTAGATACCATATCACTGTTTATAAGTTGCACAACATAGAATGATTTTCTTACTACTGTAGACACATGCTGGTGAAAGGCTAGGTTACTGTCTATGTGTGTCCCTAAGTCCCTGACTAATGGCTCAACTCTTAAGGGTGTGTTGTCAATAAGATTGGTTACCAGGGGTGGACGACTTTCTGAAGGATGCTATTATGCATTTCTTGGTATTTATTTTAGTCCATGACTCTGACACAAGTTATTTGTCTGTGTCAACCCTTCCTGGAGAACATTTGTGCCAGTGGAGGATTCTATGATTGCTCCTAATTTTCAGATTTAGTCAACCAGAGGCCCTTGACATTGGCTTTGACTTCAGAGAAGTAAATTCTACACAGGAACAGTCCCAGGAGCGATCCCTGAGAGACACCTCTTGTGACTATCCTCTTTGTATAGACTCCTCAGTTCTAACTTTCTGGGTCCTGTCTGCGAGCCAGCTGCCTATTCACCAGGTAACATAAGAGTTTGTACCTAAACTCTTGAGTTTGTCAACAATGCCCGGTTGGGGTAGTGTGTCACACACCTTGGCCAGGTGATGGTAGGCAGTGTGAACCATTTTGCCCTTACCATTGCTTTGGTGAATTTCTCAAAAGAAGTCCATCAGGTTGAGTAGGTATGACCTGCCTTACAAACTTAAAGAATTGTATTTATTATTTTATTTTATTTATCTTTGTTGACCATGAAAGTCCAACTGGGATAGATAACCCTATTTCAGCTGAAACCTGAGGAAAAAAGCTTTAATATTCATATACATAGGAAATATGCATTATATTTTAATTTTCCACATTGTATGCAATATTTTCATCTTGGTCACATATGTATTTTTTGTATACATAATCAGGTGTAACAGACGATTAATGCTGACGTTGTATCATACAATGTGCGACTTTAGGAAGAGGAAAAGATAAGCGATTATCTGTGCATTTATATAAGGTTGTAGCAGACAGAAATACAGAGAAAAACACGAGAAGACAAAGACTGACTTTTGGGTCAAAATTAGTAATTAGTGGTACGATGAGAGAGAAGAAGGACTAATTAAAAGTAGGTAGTAAAGAAATATAAACAGTTAAATGTTTACAGTAGTAGATAGAGTGGAAAGTGTAATATTCACCATATATGATTTTAGTACAGAGCAGCTATCATTTTGTCAGAGATACTGCAGCTTGTATTTTCTTCAGGATCGAAAATTATCCAGGTGTAGACCAGTAAAGTAGCCTATGACATCTCCAGCCTACTTACTACTGAAGCTTAGTGATAAACTATTGTCAGAACCTTAATACCAAAGCTTGAATTTGCTCTTCCAATTTATAGCTCCTTTCTCCGTGTAAAATACTAGTTTAATACAGCCCACTAAGAATGAAATACTATGATTTATACGGATAATATCCATTACTTTACTCCATTAAATACAATTAAATGGCTTCCCATCACAGCTTGGTCCAACTACTTACTTAATACTCTGACCTTTGATCTTCTTAATGATAGCTACTGCCTACCTCTAGTGCATAAATTAACCATGCATGAAGCAAGCTAGTCAATCAGAAGTAACTCTTCATCCTAAGTGCATAGCCCTCAGTTTTCTTTAGTTACTTGTGACAAATCTTGCACTATAATTGCACTACATCTTGGAACAGACTCCCCTAATGGTAGTATTGATCTTGATAACATGCAAAAATTAAAAAGTCTCCCTTAATCGAAGAATAAAAATGTATCTGTTTTTAGGATGCTGGATAGCTCTACATATATGTAGAATATGTGGTTGAGCTTACTACAAAGTGCAGGCCTTACAATACCACCCAGTTGGTTTGGTGCCTCCAGTATTGAAGTAAGTTTGATTCTGCTTACCATTTCTGATTATAACTGGTGGTGTAGTCATGCATATATGGCTTGATTGGTTTTTAGGTTGTATTATCTATGTTGTGTTGCATATTACTGTATGTATAATGCCTCTGCTTCTCTTGACTATGTTTGAAAATTAGCATGTGCAGTCAATTAACTGTATATACACCTGCTATATTCTCAAATGTATGCACTTGGCTACAGCTGCTTTATGGCCCAGGTTGTGGCTGAAAATGGTGTTGCACAAGGCCACTTATCCAGTTAACAAACACAAATCAAATAAATAGTTTTCAAGAAAACACTTCAGTCTGTTCAAAAATGAGCATGCTGTGATTGTGGTGGGAGTGCTGGGAAAATAAGGGTTGGGGTAATGTGAGCAATAATTACTTTATGTAGAAAGCATGTATAATGTGTGCAATCTGTCATTTAATAAAAAGAGAAGCTACTCTAAAAGAAATGGGCAACCTCCCAACCATTCAAATAGACTTACAGATGCTAAAAGAGTGCAGTGTCCTGGTTCAAAGAAGAGCAGTATGTCTGCAATTTACTATACTGTAATATGACTGGATCTGCCTTCCTGTCTCGCCCCATTCTCTACCAATTGTACGAGTGGATATCTATGGGTACAGCTAGTATAAGCTGCTGTTAAAGATTACTTGGTCTGTGGTTCTCTGACAAAGAAATATTCATATTTAGAGGTGCTACACTGCTCTTAAAATGTTTCTGTACTTTCAATGAGATGAAGCCCTAATGAAAACCTGTTTCTGTATTTCATACCTCCCCTAGGTATATTAAATAATGTGGTTATAGCACTGATCTCTAGTACTGTTGTGTTATTATAAGGATATGATATTTACAGTTGCTTTACTGTAAATTATGGTGGAGGTCAAGGGTCTATAGCAACAGGTAAGATTCTGTATAGCAAGTGGAACTGAGTGTTTTCGTTTATACCCACAGACGGGTCTACTTGATATGGTCGACATTTCACAATTTTGAAATTCATATCGCCTGGACCATATGATCGACATTTGAAATGTTGACCATACAAGTAGTACATAAAACACAAAAGAAAACTTACCTTAACGCTGCTCCACACCCCCCCCCCCAGAACTTAAATATACCAACTCTGAGATCGCAGTATAGTGCGGAAGTGGAAATCTTTCCATTCTGCACTGTAGGGAGATGCTGGTTCTCCATGGTTGACATTTCAAATGTCGATAATATGGTCTCAGCCATATGAATGTCGACATTGTGAAATGTCAACCATTCGAAGGGGACCCCCACAGACATATGGCTATGCCATCTTAAAGATAAATGTATAAGGAACGAAGTAAATTACTATGGACTTTAACGTCAGACATATAAATAATAAATGTGGATATACAATCCATTTATTTCAGGTTATTTATTTATATTTTTCCACAGAATCATTTCAATGTTGTAACGCCAATGCATGTACCCTTAGCAAAGTTGCTATATTCAGTTTATTCTCCATGTTATTGTTAGATTTATGGCATGTATCTGTTAGTAATACTATCAAGTGCATTTAATATAGAAAGAAATCCTTATAAAACAATACTAAACACCGTTAGGCATTTAGAGTAGTGTATGATTTGGACTTAAGTTGCTGCCGCTAAATTCCCTTAAGTGTAAGAGTTCTGCAGGGTGTGAGGAAGCTGTTACACAGATGTGAACATTATTCTGTACTACATTTTATAGACATTAACTGCCAATAATAAAGCTTGATTAGAATTTTCCAATTTTTTTGTAATTGGGAAAATCTTTATGACGTGTTGAGGATCCCTTTTGTGCTTTTGTTTGCTTGAGAGGCTAGATCCAAAAAACTGTAAGGACTATAAAAAGCCAGCAGGTGGCAGTCAAGTTAAGTCATAAGTATCATGCTGTGAGCATGATACTTTGCGCAGTCTTTATTCACGTGCCCTATTCTACATACAGTTCAACAACAGTCTTTATCTCCAGACTGATAAAGACACCTTCAAGTCTACCAAAAGCTTTCATCCTCAAGCATAGCATTGCGGTAGCTATCCCATACTCCTGCAATAGTATACAACATGCCATCACTCCATCCTAATGTGAATCACCCTTAGATGAGCACCTAGAAGTCATTTTAAGTCTCCAGAAATATAAGGCGGGGAACGCATTAAGTATCAGTCAAACACAAGGCTTTGTTTTCAAGATGTATCATAGCTGAGGTTACCTACAGAATCCTATTAGGGTATAAGATAACAACGGTGCAGTAGAAGCATGTTGCTGCATTCACTCTGTCCTTTCTATGCCTTAAGAGGTCTGAGCAGGTGGACATTGTTAGACTGCATATGATTATCTGGTGAAAATTATGTCACATAGGCTATTAATATGGATTTACAAATCCCTTCCTGTTTTTGCATTTTGTATTTGTATTGCTTTTTCCCCTGCTTTCCACCTGGCTGCTGTGCGCTCCGCTTGGGCTCTTGACCTTACTTGGGGCACAGGTACATTCCAGTAACTAATACCTGAAACTCACCTTCCTGGAAGGATAAGAACAGTAACCTGAATAAGGAAACTACCCTCCAGCTCCCTGAAAGGCTCGTGTTTTTTAAGACAGTGAAAGTATGTGATGTTCTAGATATTACACCATTGTATCACTAATTTCAGCTCTAAGAACCCCTGTTAAGCTAGGCAAATTTCCCAATTAGGATAGCCAGCAGCCTACCACCCCCCAACTTTCCTGTCCTGATCTTTTTATCAAATGCTCGTAAACAGCCAATACTCTCTGCTTTTCAAAGTAACTAACTCCCTCTCTCTCATAGCCTGCTACCCTTGTACAGGAACTTTTCAGTCACATTCACCTACTGCCCACTAGGTGGCGCTTTACCACTCCCAGTCTGTACCTTACCCCATTACAATTATTTCTCTATTAGACCCCACTACCCTGTTTCTTTTTCTTTTTTCAATTCCTCTCTTCATAGACATTCTTCTTATACACCTCCCACCCTTTTCCTTCAACTTACTTTCTATACTCTCCCTCTCTGTCAGGTAGATCTTCCTTATTCTAGCCTGTTAACTTACCTCTACTTCTTCTTCACTTTCTACATCTCTTGCTCAATTCTCTCACTCCACTGATTGTCTTCCTTAGCAGTTCACTCTCTTGTCGCTGCTACCTGGGCCTTTCACCTCCTATAGCCTTATCCCTCTGTTTTCTACCCACTTCTACAGTACTACAACCACTTATTTTTTCTTACTTCTCTTATCTTGTTGAACTCACCATCTATTTCTCTATAATTACCACTGCCCCCTCCCACTTATACTGCTCTCTCTCTCTTGATATCTAACCTAACATCCACTTCTACAGTACTACAACCACTTATTTTTTCTTACTTCTCTTATCTTGTTGAACTCACCACCTATCTCTCTATATTTATCACTGCCCCCCTCCCACTTACACTGCGCTGTCTCTTGATATCTAACCTAACACTCCTTATCTCACGACTTCTTGTCCACTACCCTATGTATGGTTTACTCCCCTCCCCCTCTGCCCTTGAGCAATCTTGCACCTTATAAATATACCCCGTGGGCAAGGACGCCATCTTTTTCCCCTGCTTTCCACCTGGCTGCTGTGCGCTCCGCTTGGGCTCTTGACCTTAGTAAGTGCTTCCGTTGTTTTTCTCATTTGTCACTGATTAATGAATTGTCTGACTATTTAACTGTATTAACTATTGATGCTTCTAAGGAAATTCTACGCAAATATGTTTTTTTTGTTGATAACGCTATCACTGCTAACACTCTGTTTCATACAACGAGTACACGTGGGAATGATGCTAGTGGCATGTTATAAGATTATTGCATACCTTTATATTGACTCGTTCTTGTCTGCAATCACTTGCAGACTGTAATATTGTTATTTGTTTAATGTTCTCACTCTACTATCTTTTACTTATTTGTGTCGACCAAAGGTAAATGGTTCCAAATGTTGGCTAATGAATATTGACTCTAACTTATGTCTAGTGCCCTACAACTCTCCTAGATCTCAACCTGTAAACCGATCAGCCTTCCCAATGGCACTATAGCTTGTGTTGCTCCTACTGGAGCTGCTGTAGTCGGCTTCCCTTAATTTCTCTGCTATCTAATGTAATTTGAGGCAGAAGTGATTTCTTTTGCTGAACGCTAATCTAGCTAGCAAAGCAGCTTTCAGTGCTTTAGGAATTGGTTGTAGGTGTTTTTTCTTTTTTTTTTCTTTTAACCTGACTGTATATTTTCTCATTTACTAGCCCCTGTAGTGACTCTACTGACCGAGTGCTACTCCTGACTATCTGTCCAGTACACTTTGCCTCTGGCAGAGGTAGTAGGCAGCTAACTTGATTTATATTTGTTTTATTTTCACTTGTCTCTTAGGCGACTTCATTTAGCGAGCCTTGTTTTTACCTGCATAAGCAGAACCGTGTAACCACCGCTCATTAGTGCTTGCTGGTTATATGGAATACAGCCCATTTTTCATCATTCTGCCACTAAAGCGACCCTATCTACTGAAAGCTACACTAGCCTAAACAAGCAATGTATTGGCCTTAGGTTAGCACTGATTCTGAAATATGATAACTGCTAGGGAAGTCAAAATATCACCCTAACGACTACTTACATTATGTTATTAAATTCAGTACCTTATATATGCCGCTGGTAATGTGCATGTCGGCAGCTTCATGATCTAATAACACCTTAACTGTTCAATGCATTTTGTAGTCACAGCATGTTGAAATAGGTCACAACTGTTATCTGCCTGAGAAGACATGCTCCCTTGTTAAGAAAAGGTAATGTAGTCATATCCAACCTATACATATCCTTATAATTGTTGAATGTTTTTGAATTCAAAGCTGTTCTGGTGTTGTTTAATAGAGTTTTCAGGATCACAGCCTTACCTATGTTTCTAAATGTTATCGCTGATGATTCCAAATAAGCAATGTGTTTTATGAATTCATGATGTAAAAGACGTTACATATTTGTAATTGCTTAGTTTACATTTTATGCTGTTATATTCTTTAAACCTATCTTCCTATACTTCTAAGTCCTGAACAATCTTCCTTACTATATTTTCTCTTCCATTCTTACCAGCTTGGGGCACAGGTACATTCCAGTAACTAATACCTGAAACTCACCTTCCTGGAAGGATAAGAACAGTAACCTGAATAAGGAAACTACCTCCCAGCTCCCTGAAAGGCTCGTGTTTTTTAAGACAGTGAAAGTATGTGATGTTCTAGATATTAGACCATTGTATCACTAATTTCAGCTCTAAGAACCCCTGTTAAGCTAGGCAAGTTCCCCAATTAGGATAGCCAGCAGCCTACCACCCCCCAACTTTCCTGTCCTGATCTTTTTATCAAATGCTCGTAAACAGCCAATACTCTCTGCTTTTCAAAGTAACTAACTCCCTCTCTCTCATAGCCTGCTACCCTTGTACAGAAACTTTTCAGTCGCATTCACCTACTGCCCACTAGGTGGCGCTTTACCACTCCCAGTCTGTACCTTACCCCATTACAATTATTTCTCTATTAGACCCTACTACCCTGTTTCTTTTTCTTTTTTCAATTCCTCTCTTCATAGACATTCTTCTTATACACCTCCCACCCTTTTCCTTCAACTTACTTTCTATACTCTCCCTCTCTGTCAGGTAGATCTTCCTTATTCTAGCCTGTTAACTTACCTCTACTTCTTCTTCACTTTCTACATCTCTTGCTCAATTCTCTCAGTCACTCCACTGATTGTCTTCCTTAGCAGTTCATTCTCTTGTCTCTATAGATCTATAAAGGAAGGTATTTTCCCTTCTATCTGGAAGATATGCCACATCATTCCCTTACACAAAGGAGGCAAGTCTAATGACTTCTCTAACTTTCGTCCCATAGCACTCCTATCTCCCTTAGCCAAAATTATGGAAAAATGTATCCATAAACAACTACTTAACCACCTCCTCCATAATAAACTACTTGCTAATACTCAACATGGATTTAGAGCTTCCCACAGTACTACCACGGCATTACTCTCCTTTACCAACACCATCAACTATAACCGTAACAATAATAAACTTACATCTTCATTATTCATAGACCTATCAAAAGCCTTTGACATGGTTAATCATAAACTCCTTCTGCACATACTAAAATCTCTTGCACTACATCCCTTTTCCTTAACTTGGTTTACTTCTTATCTTGAAAACCATCATCAGGCAGTTCTCTGGAAAAGTTCACTATCTTCTCTCCTTCCTATCTCTTTAGGAGTACCTCAAGGGTCTATCCTAGGCCCACTTCTATTTTCTATCTTTATTAATGACCTCCAATCAGCTATCCCTAGCACTACCTGCATACAATATGCAGATGATTCCACTATAATTTGCACTGCTTCCTCTCAAACTGAACTTCAGTCTCTTACTCAAAAAGCCTTTTCCACTGTTGAACAGTGGTTCTCTGTCCGCTGTCTACTCCTTAACCCTAAGAAAACCAAATTATTACTATTCTCACCTACCCATAAATCTACTTCTCTAAACTTCTCTATTACTTCCACTGATAACACTCAAATTTCTCCTGATTCTTCAACAAAACTGCTAGGTGTTACTATTGACAATAATCTTAACTATGATTGTCACATCAACAATACAATAAAAGTAGTTAATAAAAAGATTGGATCCCTGTACAGAATCAAACCCTTCCTTACACCTGAAGCCCGGACCACCTTAGCCCAATCTCACCTTATCTCTACCCTTCTATATGCTTCCCCTATTTTCACTAATCTCTCTAAAAGTAACCTTAAGAAACTTGCTACATCTTACCATAATATTGCTCGATTTGCCACAGGATCCCAGTTTAGAACTCACCACTGTCTAAACTTAAAGCAACTAGGCTGGCTTGAACTTCCAAATAAGCTCAGTTATCAACAGCTCTTAATAGTCCACAAAATTCTATATCAACCATCTAAAACACCAATACTCAGTAATCTCTTGACTCCCTACAACAACCTGAAACAACTACGTTCTTCAGACAAACTACTAGTTAATAGTACCAAACCCATTAATTCTGCAGGCAATTGCCTTTTTTCCCTACTCAGTTGGCAAAATATGGAACAACCTCCCATCAAATATCTCCTCTTTGGCCACTCTTCCACTCTTTAAAAAACAACTGGAAATCCATCTTAATAAATACTGGCTTTGCTCCTGTACCAACCCTGACTAACCTTCCTTCTTCCTTTCCTCTACCACAATACTTCCTTCTCTGCTATGGTATCCTGACTGACTTCCTCTGACATCATATCTTTGTAGATATAACTGATCTCATACATATTGTATAAAAAAAAAAAATTATGTTGTCTACCTTATTTTCAAGACAATGTATGATTCTCTCTATGTTTTGATACTATCAAATTTCCATACTGAAAGTATTTAATCATTTCCTTGAATTTTTTCTTGTTATGGATATTTTTTTTACTCCTAGATGTATATTACTTATACTAAAATCTTCTTATCTTTTATGCTTAATGCTTTTGTTTGTTGTGTATTTGTATTCTCTAATCTTGTTTTAACCAATGGAGCTTTTCTCCCCGGGCCTCCACTGAAAATGGACATATATCCAGCTGGACTAGCCCGGTCAACAAATGTAAAATAAATAAAATAAATAAATAAAAATTACATGTGGCTGACCACACCAGTTCTGTCTTACTTTACCTGTGGATATGCAATAGTGCATTATATTATACACGGACTCTGTTGCAGATAGAATCGTATATCTGAATCCATTGCTAATGACATGTATTTGGCTTCATTAGCTTACGATATTGCTGGTCACTGTTTACTGTCACTGTGTATGTTGTGCATTCCATTTCCATCTGTGGTCCTTTACATATATGTCAAAATCATAGTGCATTGCATATATTTTGTGCTACTCCATTCTGCATACCTTGCTTATGATCAGTTGCCTTTTGAATTTGTACTTACACCATTTGCTGGATTATTTATTTATGGATTTAGTTCATAGGTTTATACTAGGCTAACTGCCCTTTTGGGGCCATTTTAAGCCTAGCCGATTATCCCTTGTGAGAATCAAACCCTGCACCTTGTGTCTGTAAGGTAAACACCTTAACCACTATGCCAACCTCCCACCATTACAGTTTAACCAATTGAATGGGATGGTCCAAAGATGCTTTTCAGCCACGACCTGGGCCCAATAGTGAGAATACACTGATTAAATTAACAATATAAAACAATACAGATAAACTACAGCTATATAGTTAAGTACGGTATAAAATACAAAGTAACAGTTGTTATTTCATTGTATTCATACAAACTAGGATAACCAGAATGCACACAGAAACACAAATATGCAGTCTAAATAACCCATCAAAGCTGTGAAATCAAATATAAAGTTACAGGGCCACGAGCGTGGCTAAAACAAGTCTCTGGACCGGTCCACCTACCCAAATAGTAAAGAAATTCCGTATTAAGCAGAAAATGTAGAAAAGAGAAGTCACATAGGTATTTTGATGTTTGGCTTTAATATTACCCATTGAAAAACATGCACAGTAAGACTTTCATTGCAATACAATATACAAGTATTCTATGAGTAGACCAGCTTCTCTCACACACACTTACTCCTTCTCTTCAGACTTTTATTTTTTTAAACCTTTTATCTAATGGGACATTGTGCAACACCATAGTGGTAATATTTTGTTGTATGTGGTGCAAATTTTTAAAACTATGTGTATGTATGTATATATATATATATATATATATATTTTATATATATATATATATATATATATATATATATATATATATATATATATTATTGTTCCATGGATCTCGTTTAACAAATTCTTCCTGGGTTATGCATTTCTAATGGGCTGCTAAACACTATTTTATTTATTTTTTTTAATTTTATTTTTACATTTGTTGACCGGGCTAGTCTAACTGGATACATGTCCATTTTCAGTAGAGGCCCGGGGAGAAAAGCTCCAAGACACATACACAAATAAAATATAGTAAGTTCAGGGGTGGCTCGTGCTATAGGACTGCAGGACTGCAGCCCCCCCAGCTGTGGAAAAAAAAACAAAATAAAAAAGTGCACAGATTGGGAAACTCCAGACTGCTTTGTCAGCAGTCCAGATAGGAGGAAAGACCATCTCTGCCCTGCATCCCAGTTACTGGAGCCTTTGCCATGTCTCAGGTAGGGAACTGAAACAAAAGGGGTGTGTGTGTGTAAAATGCCCCATGTGCTATATGGTGGTGGGTAGAGTGTGTGTAAAACACCCCAAGTGCTATATGGTGGTGGGTAGAGCCCTGTACTTTGGGCCCAGGTGGCAAGAGCCTCAATTCCTTGCCCACCACCATTTGTAAAACATTTGCAGATTTTTTCCTCATACTTGTTCTGTTCCTCATAAAATCTGTGGTTTCTGTATTTATGTGTCCTTACAAAGTCAGTAGTGCATTGGTGCAGTGGTAGCATTGTTGCCTGACAGCTACATGTTCTCTGGTTTTACTCTTGGCTGGGGTACCTTATGTGTGGAGTCTGCATGTCCTCCCTGTGTTTGTGTGTGTTTCCTCTGGGTGCTCTGGTGTCCTCCCATCTTACAAAGACATGTGTCGGTCTGGAGTGTTTCTCCCTGGGACTCTGATGAAAATTGGCTTTTGTTCCAAGTCAGACTTTCATGGTTAACAAATGTTAAATAAAAATGACAAGCATTTGAATTTCAGACTTCATATTCTTCAGAAAGTACATGGTAACACAAAAGCTTTTATTCTAGCAATTTTCTAAGTTTATAAGATGGATATTTGAAATGTGTCCCTATTTTGGGGATTGTATTCCCTCATTATTGGTTTCGGCCAGGTTTTTTGTGCTAAGGTTGAGAGGTATGGTAAGAACTGACTTCACTGAATATGTTTGGGGGCTGCATTCCCCATTATTGGCTTTGTTCGGGTGTTTTGTGGTAAGAGGTTGACTGCTATGGTGAGAACTTAATTCACTAAATGGTAGCCATTTAAGTTTTAGTCTTCCTCTTTTTCACAAAATAGCTGATATGGCATAGTGGTATGTTGCTCTGACTGTTTTGCACAGGGTCCTGGGTTTAAGTCTTGGCAGTGAAATATATAGTGGTAACACAGCATTTTATTCTAGCAACTTTCCAACATTATACAAGCAATGTTTAAAATGTGTCCCTGTTTTTTGGGCTTTTGTACCCCCCCCAATAAATGTTGGCTTTTTCCAGATTTTTTGTTCTGCAAAGTTCAGAGATACAGCTGAGTGAGTAGATTTTACAAGGAGCTGAGAGCTGCAGGGGAGCAAACATTTAGTGCTGCTTATGCTGAGTCACCTTACGTTGTTAATAGCACAACAGGTAGTGTACTTGCTTTTGCTGCAGAAGGCTGTGGGTTCTACTCTCACAGTAGCTGATAGTGTACTGTGTTGCAAAGGGGGTGGATGCTGCTCTCCTTTTTGGTGAATATACTTAGCAACTGTTATCAGTTTGACATCCATTCCCTATTTATTATTAGCTATTCATTTTTTTTTGTAAGATAGGCAATTTATTTCTCAAGGGCAACAGGCACTTTATTTGTAGATGAACCAATGAAATATAAAGTTGTTTGCTAGCAGCAACTGCTTCATTAGTTACAGATCTCTTTAATGTGGATTATTTAGATGACTTTTACTTCTTCAGAGATTGTGCATATGTACTGATACTGGTGGACTGTAGAAGTTTGAGTAGACTTTTATGATGGAAATGTTCTGAATTGGGCATTTTGTCATTAATGGTGCATGCATTTTGTTTAATTGTTTACTGGAAAAATGTTCAAAACAAATTTAAAATGCCCTCTAAAACTGTACTGTATTGTACAAGGAATATAATTTAATACAATCAGGAAGACGTATGAAAGAGTATGTGTATGTTTCATGTGCAATGGGCCTGTGATTTGAAAACAGCCCAAACCCAAAGCTAATCTTTATCTGCCACTGGCAAAATGTATTTTCTTTGGATGTGGGTTTCAAAGCTGTTTCAATGAATGTGAGTTTCAAGGGCAGAGAAGTTTTAATGCTAAGTCTTGTTTTCATTGTGAGACTGCATTGCTTTGTTTAGCAGATATCTATTAGTGTCTGCACTGTAAAATGCAAAATAAAACTTTCAAATGAAGTCCAAGTCATCGCAGAAGTAAAGCAGTATGCACATTAGTGTTTCTGGTAAATGGGATGAAACAGCCAAGTAATGGTTCATTGGAAGGCTGCAGGGGGGAGGCTCCATTCGACCATGAGTTTGTGAGGTGGGAAGGGCAGCAAACTCAAAGACACCCCCGGCTGAACTATACCTCTCAACTGTCCAGATTTTTGCAAAATGAATAGATTTTTGCTTCTTATTTTGGTTTCTTCCTCATAAAATGTGTGGTTTTCTGGCAAATCATTTAGGAATGAAGTCACTAAATAATAACAGACACTGAGTTTCAGACTTCATAACCTTCAGAAAATGCATGCTAAAGCAAGACCTGTTATTCTATCAGCTGTCTCAGTTTATACAAGAGCAATTTTTAGTACTGTTTATATGTTCCCCCAATATATTTGGCCTTGTCCAGATTTCCTGCATTAACAGGTTGAGAGGTACATGCAAATAAATTGCTTTACAGAATTAGGCATATCCAAACCTCTCAACTGTCCTTGATTTTGGCTCAAAATGTTGCTTTTATCCTGATAATCCCTCTGCAAAATGGCAATTTTGGAAGAAAACATTGAGGGTTTACAATTAATAAATAACTGTAATAATCAGACGTATAGATTACTTTTATTTCAGAAATGCATGTAGATTCTTTTATTTTGTCACCTGCTCGCTTTGACAGGTTTCCAGCTGTATTGTGTGGCTATTTTATATTTTTGCATCACATTTTTGGTCTGTTTTCATAAAATTGTGTTTTTTTGGCAAATTAGTGGCAAATCATCAAAGACTGAAGTTAGAAAATAATAAAATAGCGTTGAGCAAGTGGTGGAAAAATAGACTAATAAACAAAATAACCGCCACAGTCACCAAGCACAAATAAATCCGATTCAGGTAGTAGGGTTCGACAGTTTAATTCTTCTCAAAATGCCAACAAATGAACGCCAACAATAACGTACACAAACCACACGTTTTCGTCTTCAACTTCTTCAGTAATGAACAGCCATCATTGAATACATGTGTTTTTATATACATTTCAACCCACATAACATTCAAATTACCCAATCATGGCCCAAGCTACTTAATTGATACTTAAAGAAATACATGTACGTGTTATACAATACAAAAAAATTAATAAATAGAAGCAAATTGTAAGGTGCATAAATATACCATATCATTAAAAACGAGAAAAATGCATTGTGTAAGCATTCTATGAAATGTGGAACTCCAGGTTATCAATTTTTTTGTACTGGAGGTGGTTCCCACTAATCCTAGGGGGGGTATGTGGGAAACCCTCATCGAATACAGGGAGTTGTACTGGCAATTACTATTAGATGCAAGTAGAAACTTTGGGCTTAATGATATGGTGTCCTTAGCACCAGTATTGAAATTAAGAGCTGCAAAGCTTTAACATCATGTTTTCAAGTCACACTAAGACTGGCTCAGTAAATTACTAGGAATGTAATTTCATACTGTTGATGTTTTTAATTTTATATTTTCAAGAGCTTTTAATGAGATTTTATATATTTTAAAAGTTGCTTATGTTTTAGCAAACACCACCAGATGGTGCTGTATACTAGATTTCAATGTGTTACATACCAAGTAGTTTGTACATGATTTAGATTTAACTTATTTTAGAAAATGGTCTTAAATATTTTTTGAATAACTAGTATTGAGTGAATTGAAGTTATTTGTTGAATGATATGGTATATTTATGCACCTTACAATTTACTTCTATTTATTATTTTTTTTGTATTGTATAATACGTACATGTATTTCTTTAAGTATCAATTAAGTAGCTTGGGCCATGATTGGGTAATTTGAATGTTATGTGGGTTGAAATGTATATAAAAACACATGTATTCAATGATGGCTGTTATTACTGAAGAAGTTGAAGACGAAAACGTGTGGTTTGTGTACGTTATTGTTGGCGTTCATTTGTTGGCGTTTTGAGAAGAATTAAACTGTCGAACCTTACTACCCGAATCAGATTTATTTGTGCTTGGTGACTGTGGCGGTTATTTTAAAGTTAGAAAATAATGACAGACATTTCACTTTCAGATTTCATACCCTTCAGAAAATTCATACTAATGCAAGACCTACTATTCTATTATCTTTCTAAGTTTATAAGAGCAATATTTAAAATTTTTCCTTATTTTTTGGGCCTTTGTCCCACTTCTATGTATAGCTTTGCCCAGATTTCTTGCTCTGAGGTTGAGAGGTATGAAAAATGTGTCAGGGCCTTCACAGTCAGCCAGAGACATTTCAAATTGTGACATACTTGTTGCATCCCACTCCCCCATGTAGTGACTCTGGATGTTTCCAAGCAAGGTAAGGAGCAGTTATGCAGTGTAAATGTGCAGAGTATCCCCCCATCCAAGGTAGACCACAAGTACTACTAGTGGCTTTTCATCTGTCCTTGATTTTGCAGAATGTTCTGGTTTCTGTCATATTTTTATACTATTGATTTATACTTATTATTATTCAGAAAGTGCCTGTTGCTCTGTGTTTAAGTAGCAATGCTTTAATGACCATCAGGTAAGCTTGCCTGAGATTGCAAGATACAAGTAAGTTTTAATAAGCATACTGTTAAAGAATTGTCAACATTGAAAGCCTTTCTCTTGTTGCCATGCAGAGAATACTTACATAACTCGATAACGTATAAGCCTTGGGTATTGAAATGCATATGACAGCATTTGTAATAAAGGACAGGATTACATTATTTTAAGAAGCTCATTACATTTGTTGGAGACTTGCAGTAATATTTGCAGGCTGTACCTGCAAACTAAACAGAATGCCAAAGTATCGTGTGTGGTCCATAACCTGTGAAGTAATCCTTTAAGCAATGTATGTTGAGCTTATTTCTTGTTTGCTTTTCATTTTTTACTTTGATCATGTTTTCCCCATGAAACAAGTAGATAGTTGTTGTCAGGCAGCAGGTCTTTTTTGGATAAGAAACATTTTTACAAGTGGGGGTGTCACAGAGGTTGCTCCTTGCAGCATTTACTTGGTACTTTAATAAAGGTGAATATAAATTATAATTAGAACTGCAGTGCAAGGAGAAGTGGTTTGAGTTGAGTGCTGCTTTTCTTATACTTGATTTTGACTGACATTCCAGTTATGTATTTAAAAAGTAATATATTTTTTCATGCCTCACAACGTTTTGGTTTCCATCTAGATATTAAGTAAGCTGTCATGCAGCCAATGCATTGAAATATTTTTTTTCTTCTACACCTAATTTTGTCTTGATTAGACTCTCATAATGATGATTTGGCACCCAGGGCAGAGTATTTAATTAATGTTACAGTTTTTGTGGTTTTGAACATAGTTCCTCCCCTTTATAGTTGGCCACACCCATTCCCATTGACCCCACCCATTCAGCTGTCTCCTGCAGTCCCCCCCTTTGATTTGAAGTCACCAGCCACCACTGAGTAAGTTGCAACAGTCCAAGTGTATAACAGCTGCTGTTAATAAAAATACAATAAAATACTCATAGTAAGCATAACACAAAACAGTAAAAGGTAATGTGCAAGAGATGTTACTATATACATATATACATATTTTTAAATTGCAATAACATGGTCTTTGGTTCATTAAAGGATAAGTCTATAAAGATGAAGAGTATTCAAACTAGTGTATAGAGAGTAAGTTGGTCAGGGTTAGTACAGGGGCATAACCAATGTGTACTGAGAAATAGTTTTAGATTCTGTTTAAAAAGTGTCAATAAAGACAGAGATATTAGTTCTGTGGGAAGAAGATTCCAGTGCTTTCCAACAGTATTAGAGAACAGAGAGTCTCCTGCTAAGTTGATGGATCTGCTGGTGTTGATAAGCGGTTTGTTTGAGGAGCATACATTTTTAAGATTGTTGTATGGGGCAATGAGGCTAGAGAGTATTGGAGTGCTGGTGGGTTGATACAGGGTCTTATGGGCTATGACAAGCTGGTGAAATTGAAGCTGGTTTAGGAACTTTAGCCATCCTAGTTGCTTAAGATTAAGACAGTGATGAGTTCTAAAAGGAGAGCCAGTGGCAAATCTAGCAATATTATTATAGGAGATTGCCAGTTTGTTGAGGTTGTTTTTAGAAAGATTAGTGTATATAGGTGAAGCATAGAGTAGAGTGGAGATTAAGTTCTGGCTATGGCGGTCCTGGCTATTGGTGTAAGAAAGGGTTTGATTCTATAGAGGGACCCCAATTTCTCGTTGACTGTTTTTATTGTGCTGTTTATATGAGTATTGAAGCTAAGGTTGTTATCTATTGTTATTCCTAAGAGTTTAGTGGTTGAGTCGGGAGATATGATAGTGCCATTATTAGATACGAGTGTGAAATTTATTGGTGTGTATTTTCAGGTTGGAGTAAAAAGTAAAAGTTTAGTATTTTTGGGATTTAGGAGGAGGCAGCGGTTTAAAAAAACATTGTTCTACTGTATTAAATGCTTTTTGGGTAAGGGACTATAGTTCAGTTGGAGAAGTGGCTGAGCAAATTATTGTGGAGTCATCTGTGCATTGAATACAGGTGGCATCAGGAATTGCTGAGTGAAGGTCATTAATAAAAATGGAAAATAGAAGCAGGCCTAATATGGAGCCCTAAGGAACACCTTGGGAAATAGGGAGGTGAGTAGATAGATTATTTTACCATAGCACAGCCTGTTGTCTCTTGTCAGATTAAGATTTAAACCAATTTATGGCTAGAGGTTCAAGTGAGAGGGATTTCAGTATATTTAAAAGGAGCTGGTGATTAACCATGTCGACAGCTTTAGATAAATCAATAAAGACTGCAGAGGAGAGAATATTGTTGTTACGGTTTTTGTTAATGCAGTCTGTGAAGGATAGCAGGGCAGTGGTAGTACTGTGGAAAGGTCTAAATCCATATTGACAATTGGCAAGTAAGTTATTTTGGAGTAGGTGGTTAAGTAGTTGTTTATGGATGCATTTCTCCATTATTTTTGCTAGAGGAGATAGTAGAGCTATAGGACGATAGTTAGAAAAGTCATTAGAATTCCCACCTTTATATAGTGGGATGATGTGAGATATTTTCCAGATAGATGGGATAGTTCCTTCACTTATGGTTCTGTTAACCAGAATGGAAATTGGATAGGCTATGACTTTAGCTCCTTTTTGCAGATATTCTGCTGGAAGTTTGTCAGCTGAGGGGGTGGTAGGTTTTAGTTTTTGGAGAAGGGAGCAAATAAAGGAAGTTGAAATTGGTTTTAACTGACATGATGGAGATGGGCTTGTAAAAGATGTAGGCAGATTTGAGGCATACCTCTCAACTATACCGAATTCCTCGGTAAATACCGGTTTTGAGAGCAAAATATTGGGATGCCACGAATTCCCGCTTGTCCCCTTTAATTTCCAATTTCCTGGGTTTTTTATTTTTTTTCCTCCTGACGTCATCACGTGCAGGGCAACGAGATGACATCGGCTTCTGCAGACTGGTCTGTGTGTGCACAACAGCATAGCTTTCTTTCCCTGCTCAGCGTCTCCCCCAGGTAAATGCAAACAGCATTAGTAGCTTTCTTTACTTAATGGCTGCTTTTCTGTATGTGAATAATGTGATTACTGTATAACAGCTGCGCTTTACTTTTACATGAACATCTGCAGAGAAAACTGTGCGTGTGTATTTGCTTGTGCTTTCTTCTTTTAACATAATGGCTGCTTTTATTTATGGATTACTGTATAATGGCTTGGCTACAGAGAAACTGGTCTGGTGTCTGTTAATGGTTGCAGGCAGGAGAATGAGCTTTACGTACTTAATGGTTGCAGGCTGGAGAATGAGATTTACATATTTAACAAACAGCATGCAGTAGTAGAATAATGTGTGAGCTTTACTTAACAGCTGCTTTTATTTATGTGATAACTGTGTAGTGTAACGGCTACTGCTTTTATTTATGTGATTACCGTGTAATGCTGCAGAGAAACCTATGCTTTTTACATTAACACCCGCAGAGAGAAACTTGTGCTTTCTTCTTTTAACATTAGCGGCTCCTGCTTTTGTTTATGCGATTACTGTGTTTGGCTGCAAAGAAACTTTTGTGGGTTAACGGCTGCAGGCAGGAGAATGAGATTTACCATGAATTTAATGGCTGCAGGCAGGACAGGAGAATGAGCTTTACTGTGTATTTATCGGCTGCAGGCAGGACAGGAGAATGAGCTTTACTGTGTATTTAACGGCTGCAGGTAGGACAGGAGAATGAGCTTTACCGTGTATTTATCGGCTGCAGGCAGGACAGGAGAATGAGCTTTACCGTGTATTTAACAGCTGCAGGCAGGACAGGAGAATGAGCTTTACCACGTATTTAATGGCTGCAGTCAGGACAGGAGAATGAGCTTTACTGTGGATTTAACGGCTGCAGGCAGGAGAATGAGCTTTACATATTAAACAGAAGTATTGCATTACTGTGTGAGCTTTACTTATGTAACAGACAGTTGCTTTTATTTTTGTGATAACTGTGTAATGGCTGCTGCTTTTATTTATGTGATTATAACGGTGTAATGGCTGCAAAGAAACCTGTGCTTTTTACATTAAATGCTACAGAGAAACTTGTGCTTTCTTTTTACTGTGTGTTGCAGGCAGGTTACATTTATTTAAATTACTGTGTGAGGCACTGTGATCTTTATTTATTTAACAGCTGAATGAGCTTTACGTATTTAATGGCTACAGGCAGGAGAATGAGCTTTACATATTAAACAAACAGCAGCATTAAATTACTGTGTGTGTGAGCTTTACTTATTTAACAGCTGCTCTTATTTATACTGTGTAAGGGCTGCAGAGAAACTTGTGCTTTCTTTTGTGTATAGCTGCAGAGAAACGTGTGTGTGTGTGTGTGTGTGTAAATGTCCCAGTTAGTTATAACTGGAATGTTTGGCTCATACTTTTGGTCTGTTAGCCTTAAAATTTGTGGTTTTCTGAAAAATCAGTGAGAACTGAATTCACTAAATAATGATAGCCATTTAAGTTTCAGTCTTCCTATCTTTCAGGAAATGCATGGTAACAAAACATTTTATTCTAGCAACATTTCTAAATTATACAAGCGATGTTTAAAATATGTCCCTGGTTTTGGGCTTTTGCCCCCCCCCCCAAACTTTGGATTTTTCCAGATTTCTTGTGCTGCATAGTTCTACAGGGGGAAAGAAGTTTAGTGCTGCTTATGCCAACTCGTTTTGTT
Source organism: Protopterus annectens (assembly GCF_019279795.1). Classification (NCBI taxonomy): domain Eukaryota; kingdom Metazoa; phylum Chordata; order Ceratodontiformes; family Protopteridae; genus Protopterus; species Protopterus annectens. The sequence continues at coordinate 519,036,843 of NC_056745.1, forward strand.
TTGTTAGTAGTGCAACAGGTAGAGTACTTGCTATTTGATGTACAAGGCTGTGAGTTCTATTCCCTACAGTATGTAGATGGATTGCTGATACAGTACTGTATTGTACTTTTAAAGGGGGTGGATGCTGCAGTCCTGAGAATGTCCTCTTTGGTGGAGATACCTAACAAATATGAACCTGTTATTAGTTTGCCATCCACTCCCTATTGGCAATATTACTAGCTTATCATTTTTTTATGTAACATAGGCCATTTATTCCTCAAGGGCAACGGGCACTTTATTTGTAGATGAAACAATGAAATATTAAGTTGTTTGCTAGCAGCAACCTCTTCATTAGTTACAGATCTCTTTAATGTGGAATTATGTGGATGACTTTTACTTCTGCAGAGATTGTGCATATTTACTGATACTGATGGACTGTAGAAGTTTGAGTAGACTTTTATGATGGAAATGTTCTGAATTGGGCAGTTTTGTCATTATTGGTTCATCCATTTTGTTTCATTCCTTACTGGAAAAATGTTCAAAACAATAAATTTAAAACAAGCTCTAATGAGTGTGCTGTATTATACAAGAAATATAGTTTAATACAGTCAGGAAGGTGTATCAAAGGACACATGTATGTTTTTGTGTGCAAGAGGCCTGTGATTTGAAAACAGCCCAAAGGTAATCTTTATCCACCACTGGCCAGATGCATTTTCATTGGATATGGGTTTCAATGCTGTTTCAATGAATATGAGTTTCAAGGGCAGAGAAGGTTTAATGCTAAGTCTGTTTTCATTGTGCAACTGTATTGCTTTGTTTAGCAGATGTCTTAGTGCTTGTGCTATAAAATGTAAAATAAAATCCAAATAATAATTGTAGAAGAAAAGCAGTATGCACATTACAGTGTTTATGGTAAATGGGGCGAAATAGCCAAGTAATAGGATATTGGAATGGCTGCAGGGGGACTCTGGGGCCATATTTTGATTGTCTGTTCTTCAGATTGCACTTGGAATTTGGTGTCCCACAATTACATTGGAGTGGGTGGGGTTACATAATTATGTATGCAAATATTATGTTAATACGCGTACAGATTTGTACCTATTTTTCATGGGCCTTTGTCCAGATTTTTGATGTTTCGAGGTTGAGAGGTATGATTTGAGGTATCTGGAGATAGTTGACTAGCAAGAGTTTGGATGGCATCTGTGAAGAAAGAATTGAAGGCATTAGCTGTATGTGTGGGATTCTCAGGGTTAGAGCTTTGTGGGTTAGGTGTGATAGATTGACCTTGGTATAGTAGTTTGTTAATGCTAGTCCAGAACTAATAACAGATAATACCTCTACAGCATGATGTATTTGTGCACTAGGCTGCATGTGATTGAATTTGTGCCTTTGTACCTGTTTAATACAGAGAATTATTAATCTATGCTCCTAATGGGCTTTCTCCTGTAGTGCTGGGTTTGAGTCTGTCAGTTTCCATTTGTCTACTGTGCCAGTCTGAGTAAATTGCTTAACCAGACAGTGCTCCTTGACTTCCATTAAAACAGGTATCAATGCAGTTAATGAAATATACATACCAACTATTTGTGTCTTTGATTCAACAGACTCCGCACTTGCCTTTGGTACTGAAAGACCAGAAGGCTGTGGATTCTGCTCCCACTTCAGTTGACTGGATTGCTAACACTGCAGTGCAGCATTTGTGAGGGAAGGTGTACTTCTAAGTGTGTTGTCCTTCTGATGAGACATTAAACTGAGATTCCACCAGTCTGAGATGGTAGCAAAAGATCCTACAACACCTAGTGCACTGGCTAAATTTCCTCTAGTTGTCTAAATACCAACTTGTGCCGTTCCTGAAAAGAGACCACTAGCCTGTTGGGACTAATCTGGTTAACAAAGGATAAATAAATAAGTAAATAAATAAATAAATACAACTTTCTGCTATAGCATTAGTCTGGTGACATACTATTTCAGAGTTTGCCCATCCCAACCATTGTGATGGTATTATTAGCGGTTGAAATGTATGCTAGTGTTTCAAGCATACAGTCTTCCAATGTTACAAATTTGATTTTCTTAGGACAGCTGCCTAGAAAGAAATCATTATGAATGATTATACAAAACAAGGATATGTCATCTGTTATAAAATGAAAAGGCTCAGACTTCAAGGCATTGTGTTTCTAGTCACAAGGTATGATGCAATAGCTCATGACATTGTTTAATGTTTCACTTCCTAGCAGTGCAAAGGTCACAAACTGTGTGCAACAGAAGTATAATGTGTCCTCCAAACATGTTTCCTTACTGTCAGATTGCCAGCATTCCTGCAATGTTTGTCATTTTATTTATTGGAAATATCATACTGATTAGGAAATCCATCTGCTGTAATATGTATAAAAAGTTATGTGCACAAATGAACACTTTCTGTTACTAAGCTGACATGCAGACTTGCTTAAATGTGTGTGTGTGTGTATATATATATATATATATATATGTATACACACACACACACACACACACACACACACACACACACACACACACACACACACACACACACACACACACACACACACACACACACATGATGATATAAGGATGTAAGCATATGCATTGAACAGAAAAACACAAAGTGCATTATTTGAAAGTATCAAGATGAATCAAGAACTAAAGCCATAAGTGTGATATAATGTTACTAACACATAACAGGTGTCATTTGACAAAATTCAGTCCAAGGATCAGAGCTTTTCCATAGAAAATCACTGTCGTCAAGTTGTGCCAACAGTGATGCCCTTTGAGTTGGTGTGACCATGGAGTTGGTATATATATATATCTATATATATATATATATATATATATATATATATATATATATATATATATATAGGGGTGCGGGTGGCTTTCCTCCCCACAAAAACACTTAAAATGAGTCTCATTTTTATGTGCTTCTAATCAAGACAATTGGAATTTCCTGAAACATGCTCTTTAGTCAGTCACAAGTGATACTTGCAAGTAAGCACAAGTCAAAATTGCTGGCAGTAGTTTAAAAGAATTATGGTAGCTAAACACACACAGCCTGCAATTCAGCACAAGCAATATTAACTTAGGCTGAGTTAGAGGTGTGGCCACACTATAGCACAACATTACTTGCCAAGATTTACAGTCCACACAAAAGTGTTGTGTATAGTGATCACCTACAACACAAACTGCATGTTTTGTGGCTAGTCCTATGTAGTTATAGGGACTAATGTCACTGTTAACATTTATTTTTAAATATAATACTTTATATGCACAGCTCTTGACTGGGCCACATTCTCAGCCTGACATCAAGTCTGTGTCAGGTGGCTAGTGGCCTTAGCACAGTGAGACAGGAAGGCCTACACTAAGCCACCTTTTATCTGAATGTAGTGGTGGTGTCACGACATGTCGATAATTATTCAGGAGATCTTTGTTTGAATCCCCCTTTCAGAATCACATTTTCCAGTTATTCGGAGGCTGAAAAGCTTGGAACAAGCTGACTCCCAGCTGCTCATGCATTTTCTCTTACCAAGCTAAATAAGAAATGACATATATACAAAACTTTGAAAACTCAGTTGTGGTGTCAGTTAGTAAGTGTGTTGGAACAGGCATGACGTAAAATAGTTATTCTCCTCAAAATATGCTCTGAAAAGAATGAACAGTAGTTTCATAGATGCTGAAGTCATGCTTTAAACCCTACTTAAAAAAATTATTTGAATTGAATTTTGCTTTCTGTCATAGCTGGCCTTAGGCATAGGCCAACTAGGCAACTTCCTAGGACGCTGCTCTAGCAGGGGTGCATTTCCAGTAATCTGGATGGTGTAGATAGACCAGGATGGGGACACTAGCTGGTGTTGGGGGGGCGTTGTGTAGCCCTTTTGCCTAGGGGATCAGGTGACCAAAGGCTGGCCATGTTTTCTGTGCTGGGCAGCACAGAGAGTAAAGGAAGAAGTTGTAGCTGTTGTATAGCCTCGTAACTTTTTAGAAACAATAGTAAAAAAGTGATTGTAGGGATCATAAGAGGCCTAGCCATATACCCTATTAAGTAGACACAAGAACTTAATAGTGCTGTTCTTCCAAATCAAATTGGGTCATATATGATAAGCCAGGTGTAAATTTATGTCTATCCATCCAATAATCAAGACTGGTCATATAGGTCAACAGAATAACACTTTGGTTGACCTGAGGTAGTAGCATATTAGCTTGTTTTACTAGGAGTCTCAAAATTCAGTGAAACATCTGATTTTTGAAATGGCATCCATGTTTCTCAGATGCTGAATTCATCAAGGCCCATTTGGTCAAGGCTGCTAACCAAACCAGCTTCTAAGGAAAGATTTATAGTTCACTCTCAGAAGTTTGGTGACCTTAGATGTAATTAACATAATTATGTTCCTCAAACTTGCAATGGAAACCCAGTAATGCAAATGCAATCATAAAGGTTTCAACATGATGCCCATGGAGGAGGTACTGCCACTAGATAAAATACTGTCAGTTAGTTCTAATGAAATGGGCATCAGTGTGCTCAGCTTTTTAGAAGGGTACCATATCCTGATGAACTCCACTATTCAGCAAGAGATGACAACCAATGCTAAAAGTCTGATGTGACTTTTTCCTCCTTTCATTACAGGTGAAGCAACTGTGAAGCTGATTATATGAATCAGGAGCTGGGGTGTATCCCCCTGCATGGAAAGTGAAGACTCCTTCTTTTTGGTTTTGCATTTAGATTTCTGGTCACAGAAGATAATGTAATCTGGCCATTTAGATCAGACTCAACATCTTGGACCCCCATTTTGCTATTAACCTTGTGAGCCCTTTTGTAATTAAAAATGTCACAACCAGTTATCAAGAAAAAGGTGGAGATTATTTATTCATGTCACATAAGGCCTTAAACAATAAATGAGTGCCAAATTATTGCTAGTGAATAATTCACATTACAGTAAGAGTTGAGAAATGCTACCAAAGATGCAAGTGAGAGCTATAAACATGTGATTAAAACTTCTGCTATCTCTGTGAGGTAGAAGTCTATTTCACTGTATTCTTTATTAATGCATGTTTACGCATCTATATCACATTATCGAATGTTTACTTAATCGAATCAATAAAGGTCGAACTTTATTGATCAATTAAGTAAAACATCGAATGACGTAAAAAAAAAAAGCTAAATGGCCCCCCACCCTCCCTACTTAAATATACCAACTCCGAGACTGCACTACATTGATGTAAATGGAACTCTCCCCTTACGGAGATTTCCATTTACTTGCACGATGTTCTTCACTTTCGATATTGTCGTGCCGACAATATCAGACTCGATATCATCAGCTTACGACAACGTGAAGTAGACCCGTTTATTCTTGTTTTAGGAAATGTCAAAAAATGCTGTCACTTTCTGCTGACTATGAGTAGCAACAGAATCTGACATCATTTTCCCTTGTGATTCATGCAAGAGGGTTTTTTTTTTGCAACTCTGCCCAGCTGCCTTCTAAGCATTGGGCTTTCACTATGTATTAGCTCATTTGTCTTGTTCTCCACATGACAGATGACCAAAAAGGAGTCATTGTCCAGGTAGCTATCAGGTGTGGCTTGCGGATTTTTCAATTTTCTCCCTGAAACTGGCCCTAACCTCCCTTGCATATGGTGAGGTGCAGGAAAGTAACATGCAATAGGCTCTCTGCAGAGGATGTCCCATCATGCCCACAAGAGGAATTCCCACCAAGCAGTCCTCCCTGCAGCATGGGTAGTGGCACCTCCTCACTTTCTGCCTTGTTCCTCTAGTACCAAGGCTGCTAATCAAATACCAGGTACCTGGCTCACAGTCAGGACTACAGCCCTCTGCTCCACAAAGCCAGGCTATGTCAGAGTTGTAAATCAAGCACAACTGTATAAGTATGCTGCTTGGATGTTTAATTTAGGGCCTGCAGACTCTTCTTTAAGAATAAAATAGAATAGAGAAATTATTGTAAATAAAGAAAGAAAAGAATGCAATATTGCTTCCAGCATGAGGAAAAGAGCTTACCTGCACAGGAAATGGAGACATCAATTTTTTTTAAAAAAAGACAGAATAAAATAAATAAAAGTTATCCATTGATGATGAAAAAAAATACAGACAAAAAGTGAATTTTGGAAAACTAAATAAGACAGTTACATACGGTTCCAGAAGTAAGGACAATATGTACAATAAGACAATATTATACACCTCTGGATAGTAGATTTATGCATATTAGCATGTGTAACAAATGAAAATTAAGAGAGATAAAGTAATGCAATAGTTAATGAAAGTAAAGAGTTAGGAAAGGGACATAATAAAGAAAGAGGCAGCATCCTAACAGAAGGAGCACTTTATGGTATGGCTGAACCATTACGTGCAGAACTAATGTTGTCTTTGTTGTTGGAGGTTTTTTGCAGGATTTTTCTTTATTTTAAGTCAATTTTATTTAATGGTACAAGAGCCTTGCATGTTCTATTTCCTTAGAACCTACTTGCCATTCTAGAACCAAGAGTGAAAGGTTAAAACTCACCATAGCTTTACCAGTAACAATAAAGCAATAGAAGCAGTATCTTTACAAACACTCAGTGGTTACATGATCTGCAGAGTATTTAATGCTGCTGGCCTAAAGGAGATCTCCACTCAAGTGTCAAGTTTCCATAGCCGGCCTTAGGCATAGGCAAACTAGGCGGCCGCATAGGGCGCCGCTCTAACAGGGGCACTTTTCCAGTATTTATTTAATGTAGTTTGACCAGGACGGGGGCACCAGGTGGTGTGGTGGGGGGCATCGTGGAGCCCTTTTGCCTAGGGCACCAGTTGACCTAAGGCCGCTCCTTCCTTTCCTGCAGTCCTGAACAAGGACAGGCATTGGCTAATAGTCTTGTGGAGAAGAGTGGAATGTAGATTTTGAAATAGGACTTATGGAATATTTAAACTGGGGATGTGCTTAGTAAGAGGTTGAAATGTGTTATCTAGGCTTAGAGAGGTACTAAAATGTCATGCAAACAATTGTAGAGCAAACTAAATTAGGATTGCAGTTGACTTTTTTCCATTTTTTTGAAGTTGTTTTATATACTTTCTTGGGACAACCTGCAAGTAGACTGGTGAGGTGAAATAGTTTGTGATCTTTGTGAGAACTATACGAGGAGTGCTGTGGGAAGGTGATGATGGCTGGGTTTGTGGTATTTAAAGGAAAACTCTGCCCTTACCTGTATTAAAATGTGATCATGAGTTTTCTTTTCTCTGTACAATTTCATCCCATTAATGTGCAGTGCCCAGAATGCACTCATTAGATTTTAAATCGTCTATTTCCCTGCTTTGGCAAAGTAGTTATAGAAAGCCCACCAAGTTTTTTTTCTTTTTACTTTCCCTATTGCATCCTTTTTTAGGAGGGTTTATCTCCTTCCACATGAAGTACCTCAGACACAGTCAAATCAGTAGTTATTCTGCCTTTACGTACTGCCTACAATGTGTAGTATCTAGTTTTGATGAGATAATAGCTGATGTATTTAAAAAATGGACAGGATATTGTTGAAAATTTATCATGAAGAGTCTGTTCCACAGAGGAATCAAACACCAACAGTGCAACCTTTTGTTGTGAAATTGCAAGCAAAGTAACGTGGACATTATTTAGCAATCTGCATTTATTAGCTTGTGTAATTTTACATTTAATTTGTGGTACTCTTAGCAATTTTAATTCACTGCATCAAAGAACTATGCCTAGATTTATAATAAATATATTATCTGTGCTAGTGTGATGCTCCCTGTTTTTGTTTTGATCCTCTACCCTTTACTTCTAAATAAAGGACAAGCATCTGACCTTTCATTGCTATAAGCTGCAAGAAACAGCCACTCTTCGTTAAAAATTGTAGTGAGATGTTGATTGTGCCAGCCTACTTCTTGAAAGTGAAAGTGTAACCCAGGCACCACAACAAACCTGTCCTATTTGTATCCTGTGCAACAAAAAATGCCTATTATTAATATTATTATTATTTTACTTATTGATTTGTTGTAGTAACCTCTACCTTTTTCCCCCTCTGCAGCACTGACAGTTTGAACTACTGACTTGATTTCTACATATCCTAGTCTGAGAACTGTAAGGAGACAGCACAGTGCCCTTTAACCTCTCACCTTGTTCTGTACCACTCAACCGGTAACACAAGAATTCTGAAGAAAGACAAAAAAAATAATCAGAAACAGATTTTAGATATCACTTTTATAAAGTTAGAAAAGCTGATCTAATAAATTTTACATTAACATGCATTTGCAGAAGGATATATATATATATATATATATATATATATATATATATATATATATATATATATATATATATATATATATATATACCTTTTTATATTTGCTTACTGCTTGGTTTATTTATTTATTTATTACTTATTTATTTTTGCCAACTGATGTAGGGTAGAGTATCCTATAGTGTGAAGTGGAAAACAATGTGGCCGATATTTCATCACTTTTGCAGATCACAAATAGCAGGTGATCACCAGAAATGGTTGCTTGTTGGGGGCCATATTGTCAAAGGCAAAAAAGGACAGCTAGGGTGATCCCTATAAAGTGCTCCAAACTGTGTGTTGGAAGGGGCAGTGTATGGTATTTCAAACCCACAAGCTGATGTATTTTCCTGTGATTCTTTTTCTTCCGTTTGATAACAGACTTAAGTCATAGGATTACACCAAAGGTTGCTATATTTTGAGGGGATAGTGAACCATATGTGTGGAACCACACAGCTGCCCCATGCTTTAATACATATTCTGACTGAATTAACAATCCAGTACATCACAACAAAAATGTTTTTTTTACAATATTAAGCTTACATTGCTGCAATGCCATGCCTTCAGGCATGTAAGACACTGCAATTTAATTCACTGGTGTGCAGCTTAGGTAGACCAGAAGTTTGAATCACCATCATACGTTTCTCTGTGCATGAATTGCCTGCCATCATTATCTGAATGTTTCACAAATAAATCTCAATATGGGGTTGGGGTTAGAGACAAAGAGATGAATTCATTAAACCCTTCAAGGTTTGCTAAAACCATGTGCTCGTCATGACATGACACGCACACTGTAGCATGCAAATTTGTATTCAGTAACTGGCTCTACACTGTGTCTAGAGCCATGCAAACCTGGATAACATCATGACATGCTAATTACAGCATAAGCAGCTGAACTGTATGCTAATCAACCAATCCAAGATGGAGGAGCTATTCAACAAGCTATAAAGCAATCGTATACGCTCAGTGCAGGTTTTGGCCTCAAATTCTAAACTACATGGATGTCCTGCCCGTATGGCAACTGCACGGCTCAAAAACCAAATTGCAAAAATAAAACAAAGCCAGCAGATCAGGGCAAGCTGTATAATTTTATTAGCTTGTCTTAAAGCATAATAAACAGACCAGTTTCGGCTCAATAAGTTCTCAGCCTTCTTCAGTGTTTAAAATAAAATGAGAACAGTAGTCTCTATTATAATGAACATACAAACTGATGTTGAAACATGATAGGTTCCTTACAAATGTTCATTCATGCCAGCTGCAAATAATGCCCCTAGTTTAATTATCCATTTCTTTTCTTTTGAATCCAAGAGGCTATGCCATCCGGCTTTATTAGCCCTGTTGCCCATGACTTTGTCAATAACTGTAAATCTGAATGTAGTATTAGGATGTTTAATGGCATGTTTGTATAATGCATTACTGGGTTTTTTATTTCTTATCCCACTAAAGTGTTCTGAAATACAGATCCTAAGGAGTTTGGACATCTGTCCAACATAAAAGGCATGGCAACTGTAGGTGACTAAATAAATCAGCCAATCTGTCCCACAATTCACATAGAACTGAATCTGAAAGACATTTCCTGTATTACTGCTGGAAAACTCCTTAGTTTTGTTCATAGCTTTACAGTGGGTACTGTGGCCATAAGGTACACAACTGGGACTCGATGTTTCTCCCCCTGCGAAATGAGAACATACACCTGTTTCCCAAAATGGTGGAAAAATAGTCATCTGCTCTTAATATGTTCCAATGTCTCTGGACAATATTAAGTAGAGTTTCCATGTTCCTACCGTAAGTAGTGACCAGACGGATCACAGATTGTTGTTTAGTCCCTTGTTCCTTGTATTGTAATGTATCTGACCTGTCTAATGAAGAAACCATGTTACTAGCATTCAGGATGTAACCCATTTGATACCCTCTGTCCCTAAATCTGTCAATAAGGTCATCCCTATATTGTACATAACTATCGGGCTTGGAACAAATACGTTTCATTCTAAGAAATTGGGACTTAGGTATATTTCTGCAGATGTGAGGTGGATGAAAGCTGGAGGCATGGAGAAGGGAATTGTATTGGGGGTATATTTCCTATATACCTGTGTATCTAGGGTGTGATACGCATTCCTAGTAATCAGTACATCCAAAAAAATGATCCTGCAGGAATGATAGCTAACAGTGAATTGAATACCCCATTTGTTTTCATTAAGATAACCTATGAATTCCTTCAGATAACTCTCATCCGATCTCCATACCATCCAGCAATCATCCAAATACCTCCTCCAAATGTCATTTTCATTTATGTAGATGTTATGGGAATTGTCATAAATAATGAACTCCTCGACATAAGCCATGAATAAATCTGCATAAATGGGGATGAAAGAAACCTCCATGGCTGTCCCCTTAGTTTGCCAAAAGCATTGTTCACGATAAAACAAGACATTCTTAGTTAGTATGTGTTCAGCAAGCCCAATAATTAGAGTATTTATACCTGGAGGGTAAAGATCTGACTTGTTCAACCAGTATTCTAGGGCATCCAAGCCCGCCCAATGTGGTATGTTTGTATATAATGCTGACACATCTACGGTACAGAGTAACCAGCCAGGTTCCAATTGTGTATCACCTATAATCTGGAAAAACTCAGTGGTGTCACGAAGTCTGGAACACTTGAGAAAGGATTGTAACTTCAAGGTTAAATATTGTGATAGGGTTTGATGATAGAGGCCCTACCCGAGCCAGCAGGTCTACCTGGCGGGTGATGAAGCTCTTTATGTATCTTGGGGAGGAAGAAAATGCATTGATTTGTTGGATCTAGGACCATTAGTTGTTGTAAATCAAAGTCCAAGATGATACCCTCCTCCCTCGCTAAGGCCAACAATTGGTCAATTTCCTTCTTGAATTTCTGGTTAGGATCAAGGGGCATCTTCATATAGTATCGTCCATCACCCAATTGTCCCATAGCCTCCTCGTTATGCTGTTCGCAGTTCATGACCACCACTGCTCCCCCCTTATCTGCTGATAATATAACCAAGTCCTTATGGTCCACCAGTTCTTGTAAAGCTGTTTGTTCAGTCTTTGAGAGATTATTCGTTTTACATATATAGTCCCTGGAGTTATAATATAGATCTTTCAAAACTGCAGTCTGGAACATAAGTACATTGGAATTCATCGGGGGGATAAACTTTGATTTATGATACCTGAACCTGTCTTCACTTGTCTGATTATCAGAATCCCTGTAAAACATTCTTAGATTCAATAATTTACAAAAAGCTGTAACATCCTGAGCTAGCCGATCTTCGGGACAAAAAAAAAAAACAGGAATAAAATTCAATCCCTACATCAGACAATGTTGCATTAAAAATATTCAAGGCATTATTTTGAGTTACTATTTCTGAGTCATTAGTTCCAATAAACTGTCCATGTTTCCTATTTGTGTTGTGTTTCCTATCCCCCCTAACCTGCCTTCATCTAAAGGGGTCGATTTTTTGGATACCGGTGAGTCCCCGGGGTGCTGTGTATCGAGATCAGTTACAGATGATGACTCATCCCCTGAAGTCTCATAATTAGAACTGGAATTTGATGTTCTTTTCAAAATAGACCTTGGTCTCTTACGTTTGCCTGCTTTTCTAGTAGGCTCATTGAACCTGACCTGTTATAATTGCCGGAGAATTGAATCCCTTTCTCGTAATCTGCCAGGTCCCTTTGAAATTTCCTAATCTGGAAACCGGTCTGTTTATTATGCTTTAAGACAGGCTAATAAAATTATACAACTTGCCCTGATCTGCTGTCTCAAATTCTAAAACCTATTGGAATACAGCCACAGAAACTACTCTGCACAGAACGAATGTTAGGGGCTGCTGTTACTCTTCTGCATGTGTTTGTGCAACAGGCCCAAGTCCGTGCTGCTGCTGCTGCTGCTGTTAATAGACCTCGGCCAAGGAGGAGAAGGATGTTTAGGCCCCGTTTAACTTTTCATGGTCTGCATGAGGTGGAAATAGTAGAGAGCTACAGGGTGGATAGAGACACATTACAATAATTCTGCAACCTCTGTTGTTTTCACCTGAGACAAAGGACAAAATGAGGGGAAGCAATACCTGTGGAGTACAAGGTATGTGTAGTATTAGAATTTTAACTAGATGAACCTTCCGGAGACCAACCGGGAACATGCTGGGAGGTGTCACAGGCATCAGCATCCCGGATTCTACATCAATTCCTGAATGCTATGCTACAGTATGCTAGTGACTACAGCTATATTCCCCATAAACCCAAGGTTAGAGCTCAAACTATGCAGGATTTTTACCCCATATCACACTTCCCTGAAGTCTTGGGTGCCATAGATTGCACACACATTGAGATCAAAGTACCACCCAGGGAACAGGGAGGGGTTTACATAAACAGAAATGGCTTCCACTCCATTAACTGCCTGGTTATAAGTAATGGTAAGGGAATCATTCTGAATATGTGTGCTGGCAACCCCAGCAGTTACCATGACTCCCATATCTGGGACAACTTTCAGCTCTGCCATCAGTTTTCCAGGTGAGATATCCCTCAAGGCCATTTACTGGGTGATGCAGTATATGTACACAAACCATGGCTGATGACACCCATCAGCAATGCATACACACCTATGGAGGAAAGCTATAATGAGGCACATGCACAAACAAGAAATGTCATGCAGAGTGTGTTGGGCTGCTGAAGTCACATTTTTTGGTGCTCAGATACATCAAGGGGGTCCTGCAGTACAATCCTAGTACTTTTGCTGAAACATTCACTATCCTACACAATATTATCTTGAGAAAACAGCTGCAACAGGAACACCCAGGGGAAAGGGCTCACATACCACCACCACTGGCAAGGTCACCACAGCCACATGCAGGTAGACATAGGTGTGCACTATGTACCCTCACCCTGGCCAACAGGCAATGAATAACACACATGCTCACCACCTAAGGGGTAATACTTTAATCCTATGCACATACATAATGTAAAATTGATGCCAGGCAATGCTCACAGCTTTTACTTACCCATGTAATGGCTATGTACTGCTGGCATCAGACAGAGTCAGCCCTGACTTACAACAGTTGTAACTGCAGGACTATCAAGGTTAAGTGTTGAACCTGGAACAGGAAAATAAATGGGTAAAACACAAATGAATGGCAGATACTTGCAGACTGTAACTTGTAAATGTACCTAAGAAGAAGGTGTGTGAGTTGTCCAGTAATGACATCAATATGTGACATCACTGACTTACGTCGATAGGTTTCTGGTGTCTATTATCTAATAGGCCTCATGCATCAAAAATACACACACAATACAAAAACCATTCCCAAGTCTCTAATTATCCCTACATTGTCATAACTGGAGCAATAAGCCACATTGATGTGCCAATGATTCCAAGGAATTAATTACAACAGTAAAAAGGCTGTAAGAAAGCAGTACAAGTTTCAGAAGAGAATCACTAACACGTATATACTAAGCACTCAATCAGGTATGCACCCTGTGTATCAGACAAAAGATGTATGTATCCCTGAATCCAAAAGATAGAAACGAGGATATGGCATAGTTATCATCATTTGCACAGGGTGTTGTTTGGGGGAGCAGGAGGCCAAGGCTGACACAAAAGTAGTGCGTGAGTATTAGTAAGAAAGACAAGCAGGTAGAAATGTAGCTAATTATCAAATGGCCACTGAGACAGAATGAGTTGCAAGCCTCACAAATGCCTCATGTACCTGTTATGTGTGTGTGTGTCTATATAGGCACTCAATGTGAAATGTGTGTGTGTGAGTGTCTGCAAGAAGACATCCAAGCTCTGCGCTAGCTCTACATCCTGGCATGTCAGAACTGTGTGAGCTGGCATGGTAGAGGTATCAATTCAGTGTCATCACCTAAGACCAAGAGAACTGAGTCTGCCAGGAGTTGCACTGGTGCATCCATGCCCATGATCAGATGTTCTGGTACTACCCAAACATGACCGATGTCTGCTGGATGAGCTCTTCCCACAACTATGCCCAGGTCCATCACCCCGTGGCCTAACACATCTATGTGTGGGCACATCAACCACTGATGGAACAGTGGAAGGAGTGCCACTATGGGAGTGGGATCTGGCATGGCCATGTTGGCTAATATTAGATGATGATGTTGACCTCTGGCCATGTGGATGCTACACCCCTCCCAGCAGACATTCCATCACAGATACTGTCCATTCTATCGTGTCATTCATCCAATCCATTGAATTAGTCACATGATGGGGGCAGTTATGTATGTCAGCCTGTGTTACATCTAGAACCCTAAGCATGTCCTCAGAGGCCCTAGTAGCATGTGCCTGTGCTTCCATGATGGCCTTAAACATACATCAAATGGCACATAATGACACACCAGGATCAGAAGAAGGGTGGACAACAGGCCTCCTCTGAGCAACCCTACCAACCCTCCTGCATGACACCTCATCTGAACTTTGGCTAGAGTTAACTGGCATTGAAGCCACAGTAATCACACTACCCTGATCAAGTGTGCCATCCTCAACCTGTCCAATATCTGAGGGCTCAGTGGAAAGGGTATGCATAGGTATACTGAATGTGTCTGAAGGAAATACAAGGGATGGGTGAGTCACAACCTCATTGTCAGATTCAACCTCTGAACCCCCCCCCCGACTATGCCTCTGTTTGGTCACCACCATCATCATCAGTATCAAAGCCTACTGATACTTTGACTTTAGGTGGTAAGATTCCTACACTTCTACTGTCAGGATCACCTGTGATAATAAGCAACAAACACATGAACTGCATTACTACTGCACTAAATATTAAACATCCACCCATATCCATGTGTACTGAGCAACTATATCATATAACTCTATTAACTTATCGATAAGTACAGAAAAAAATTGCCAGGAAGCTGTGAAGATTGGGTGAAGATAGATGAAGGCTGCCAGCCTAGTAAGATAGAATTCTGGAGATAGTTCTGTCATCTGTAAATATTAATGTAAACCACAGGCTTGTTGTCTTAAATGGTAAAAATAGTGTTACATATGGAACAGAAAAAAATGTATCAACAGTGCACTCTACTGACCAAGTAAAGCATGTTGTGACCCTTTGATGTTAAAACTCAGTCAGTAAGTTTAGAGTGAGGCATCCTGCCTATTGTTTTAAGGCCAGAGTTAATAGCCAGAATTTGCATGCATACATGTCCTTTATTGCTCTGGTTTCTGCCCAGAGGTGAAGAATGTAAATGTAGTTTCTGTTAGCATGGGAACCCAGGGAAGTGTGAAAAATCATGTAATGTGAAACAGGAATGTGATTTTAAAAACAGAGAGAATCAGAGAGCATTAAGCATTTTTGTCTAGACCATCCAACTCACCAGCACTGTCTTGCTCTATATGTAAGCTTATCTTAGACTTGTGTTTTCTCTTAGAAATAGCTAGAAACTAGAAAGATTAGACTAAGTGTTTTTCTGTGATGTCATAACTGTACTACTGAAGAATCAAAGAATCAAGAACAGAAACGAAAAAACACTGTGCGCAAAATTTTTTTTTCGTTTCTGTTCTTGATTCTTTGGTTGTTGCACTGTTCACTGAGATAATTGTACTACTGAATTATTTTAAGTATTTCTCTTTGATCTCTGAACTCTTGACTAGCACTGTATAGTAAAAGTATTGTGTTTTGACTATTTGTCATTAAATATTTTTAAACCCTTTCAACTGTGGCTGTTTTGCAGAGATAATATAACCTCTTTAGAGTATGTGCATGCCTTTGGTAAAATTGTACAAAGCCACTTCAATAGCTTTAGCCCTGGGCTATACTACCAATTGGATAATAATATTGCGCAGTAATAATTGGACACCCTTTTAAGGGCCTTTGAGTAGCTGATAAATATTAGTGGGTGGTGGCAGCTGGTACTACCGTATAGTCTGGGAAAAAGGGGCACAGCTGGAAAACCTGTGCCAGCCTTCCCCAGGAGTGTCTGTGTGGTTGTATAAACTCTTCTCAAAGTGTAAGTGTGTGTGTGTGTGTGTGTGTGTGTGTGTGTGTGTGTGTGTGTGTGTGTGTGTGTGTGTGTGTATGTGTCAGCTACTTGGGCAGGGACACAAAGTACTGGTTGGACAGAGAGGGTACTGGAGGTTTTTAGCTTGCCAACTAGGCTGAGATCTGGACCCTATAGCTGTGCTAGTGGGGAGTCTTATTGGGGACCTGAAGAGCAAGGGAGAGACCAGCCCTGGATTGACTGTGATCTCTGTGTGCTCTTAAGGGAAATTGCACTTTACTGTGTGTATTTGTTATCCTTGCCTCCTATATGAGACGCCCCTGACTGGTGTTAGTGGTGAGGATTGAGGCTCATTGATTGCTGGGCCAGGGCACAGGAGTCACTTATTAATTTGGCAGTGGTGGGATATCCACACCACATATTATATCTCCTCCCTTGAGAACTCAAGCTAGTTTTTCAAGTGACCCTTGAGAAATGCTGCTTGAGGGAGTTAGGTCTATCTGAGTGTACCTTACCTCATTCCCTGTCTTGAGAGCCCATCTGCATTGGCATTACTAATCCCACTGGGGTGCTGCACAGACATATCATATGCTTGCAACCCCAGGCTCCATCTTAGCAACTTGGCATTTTGCTGGCTGGCTCTGTTTAACCATGTTAGGGGGTTGTGATCTGTCATAACAGTGAATTTCCTTCTATACAGATAAGGCTGAAGTTTCTGCAGTGACCACACTATGGCTAGACATTCCTTTTCTACAGCTTCATAGCATTCCTCCCTGGGTTGGAGCCTACGCCTGAGATAAACCACTGGGTGCACTTCTCTCTCTGAAGAAATCTGGCTAAGTACAGCCCCCACCCCATGGTTCGAAGCATCCACCTGCACTACAAATTCTTTGCTGTAATCTGGACTGGCTAACACAGGGGATCCTCCCAAAGCTTCTTTAAGCTCAGGAATGCCTGCTCACATGCTGGGGTCCACACTACCTTATCTGGCCTGTTCTTTCTTGTCAGGTCTGTGAGGGGAACAGCTATGGTACTATAACTGGGGACGAACTGTCTGTAGTACCCTGCTGTCCCTAAAATGCCCTCACCTGCTTTTTAGTAACAGGTGCAGGCCATGCCTGAATGCCTTCCACTTTGGCAGGCTCTGGCCTTATCTTACCACTCCCCACTCTATGTCCTAGATAGGAGACCTCTGCCATACCCACCTGACATTTGCTGGGCTTAATGGTCAACCCTGCCCTCTGTAGTCTGCCCAACACCTGCCTGACATGCTGAAAGTGCTCTGGCCAGGAATGGCTGTAGATGGCAATATCATCTAGGTAAGCAAGTGCAATCCCTCCTGCTCCTGCTAGGGTATGATCTACCAGTCTCTGGAAAGTTGCTGGGGCATTCTTCATCCCAAAGGGCATCTTTGTGAACTCATACAAGCCAAGGAGTTAGTTGTTAATGGATGCAGCTCTGAATGATTATTGTGAGAGAGAAGGCACACAACAGCAATTCAGACAACCTTCCATGCAGATGGTGTGTCAGTGAGGATACACTCCCAAAGTGTGGAACTACACCAAGCTTTTAAATGAAACAAAACAGCACACATTTATAATTTTTGTTTAATAATAGACAAACACTCTGTGCCTGTGCTAAAAAATGTTTTTCACTGTCATGTATTTTTTTCATACAGTTAAAGGTGAATGATACACATTGCACAATAGGCTGCATATCTGAGATTACAGCAAAGATAAGGGAAGAATGAACACAATACAAAGAGAAGACAGAGCTGCATTTGTGCAAACACATTCATAAACGGTTGTGCGATCACTTATTGCACTAAATATGTAAGCCACACATGTACAACCAGCTGAGAATGTCCAGGTGTATGACCTGTTAATACTGTAGTGGAGATGTGAATTGCTTGTATGCACATGATTTGAGTGCTGCTGCAAAGTTGTGTCTGTGGCAGAGACAGATACCACTCCCACTGTGTTATATAATGTCATTACTATGATAGTTCAAATCTAGAACTGTGTAATTCTTTAACGTATTAAACTTTTGTTTCTCTTTTCTTTTCTTTCCATTATTAATATTTGCACAGTGCGTGGTGTACAGCACACATGTTGAAATGTGTAAATATTAAAAAAAATAATGTCAGTTGCCTTAGGAAGTGCAATTACACTTAGCGGCATTGAGCGGCAGTCAGCACCTGGATAATAATGCCGGCACACCTTGTAGAGACACTGAGGCACACATTACATAGCATAGATAGACTGTGGTTAGAGTCTCACATTTTCTTTTACCGATAAATGATCATAAACATTCTTTATAAAAATTATATACATTAGCTGTTGCCTGTAATACTTGTGCATTGCTCACCTGTATGCAAACAGGTTTCACTCCTGCAGACAAAAATGAAACCTTGTTACTTGCAAAAATGAAGCATTGTTACTTGTTTTGCCTACTGTCATGCAAACATACTAAACGATGATGCTTGGCAGTAAGCACTCTGGACAGTACTGAGTGTATAAAATATGCCTAATGCCTAGCTTTCCCTGTGGCACCAGGTGTAGGTTCATGGCCAAAGCACAGATAACCCAGGGTTCTAATCCAGCATGCCCCATTTTTTAAAATAATGTTTCACTGTAATTTATATCAGAAATAATATAAAGATAATTATACATAACAATAACCATGTATAGCAAGTTGATTGAGCGTACACATGATATCATATGAATTCTGTGTAACTGGGTGTATCATGACAATTATGGTTCTGTAATCATAATTTTTTTCTGTCATGGGATGGACTTCATTCTTCACTGACAGTCATACATACAACTCACATAACACAAGTACAGTTCTAAAACAGAATGGACTGTGTGGTCTGACCCTGAACTCAGAAATCTACTCTGAAAGTAATACAAGTGTATACATGTCCAGTATATTGTCACACATAACTCCTGCATCACCCCTGAGAATGAATAAAAGAGGACCTTGTCAGGTTACATACATACATGGTTAACTGAAGTGTAGCACCACTCACTCTTTAATGTGTATATATAAGTAATGAGCATATCTGACAAACACTTCTTCTGTGGCAGTGAGGAAAACACCTATGTGGAAGTATATATATTCTCTATTTTTCATTGGTTGGAATCCCACATTGTACAAATTGCTTTTATCAATGTGTAAGTCCCCAAAAAATATCTGTCAAGTCATAAAACTGATCACCCACAAGTCAGGCCTTAAAAGTCAAGTCATTTGACATATCAGTGTTGCCCACTGGACAAATGTCACATTATACTTCCTATTTCATAAACTGCCTTCCTCTCTATTTGCCAATGTTGCTCTCAGCTTAACATCATGTAAATGCAGTTGGCATTGTTGTTTGGGTTTGCACATTGGCTGAAAAACCAGATATCACAAATTAGTGGAGAAATACTTTAACTATTGTTGGATGACCTGTGCAGACATGGTAGGAGCTGGTAAGGATGGTGCCCAGTTCAGGGCTCAAAGCTGAGGTGTGATGGGGTGTGGAGGAGTAAAGAATATTCATTTTACTCCTGGTAAAGTGCTACAGCCACAGGCTGCTGCAGGGAGACTGTACCAGGTCTGCAGTATAAGTCTGAGGTTTGGAACAGTCTAGCCAAGGCTGTCTCCTGTGCAGCTGTCATTCCATGCACTGTGGAGCAATTCAGGAATCATTATAACAACCTGAAATGGCATAAGCAGGCACAACTCAACCAGTGGCTGGATGAGTTTAAGACTGATGACATTTCACAGTTGTGTAAATATACAGATAAAGTAACATTAACTAATACATAAAGCTGTAGATAGCCAAGATTGATATGCACAATGCTTTCATGTCCTCTTTTCTTCTTTTTTTATTTTCCAGGTGCTCAGGAAATTTCAGCAAACAAGGAGGCACATGCTGAAAGATTAGAAAGACTCAGAGAGGCAAGGGCTATGTACAGTATGCAGCACAAATGAACATGATTTTATTGAAATTATTGCTCTTCCATACATTACTAGCAACCTAAGCATGCACAACTTAATTGTGAAAGCAGTCAGGTATGCTTTATTCTGTAGCTCAAGGTAAAAAATGTAGGAGATAAGTGCATAGCATATTCAGATTTGGTGAGTTCAATTCCCACTAGTAACAAATAGATTCCATTACAAAAATATCATCATTTAATATTAATTTCATCAAAATTGGCATAAATGTCATGTTATTAACTTAATCTGTATTACCTTTAAAAGCATATATGCAATATCTGCATATTGCAAGGACTATTTGCTAAAATTTACAATCCTATTTTTGATTTTGGAAGATCTATAGCTAATATAATAGTAACAGTATATTTAATTGTAATAAAGAATGCATGGCACATATAATGGTTCTAATTATTTTTTTCTGTCACTCCTCCCCTTATTTCTCTTTTTTTGTATATGTGATCACACTGTTCTAATGTCATACTTTTCTGCCAATAAACAAAGTGATTTTCAGCATAGGGTGGTAGGCCAACCACTGTAGCTCAGCCTGCCAACCCCCATCAGCTGCTGCATGAACACCCAGCCCTTCTGGGACACAACTTGGCAGTATGTCTCTGCAGCCCCTGCACTACCTAGGCCATCAGCATCAGCTGGGATTGTCCCAGTAGCTAGTGCATTGGTATCATCCAAAAATATTGGTGGAGGTGGGGATTACATCACCCACAGGAAGTACCAGGGACTGTCCTTGAGGTCTTAGAGATTAGCATTGCTGCACGCCTCAGCCATCTGGAGAAGCTGCTTGTGATAATGCAGAAAAAAACAGACATCAAACAATCCAACAGAAATCTGAGGAAGGGGCAGTGATGACATTTCTGAGGTTAAGGACTAGATTCTCACTGTCCAAGCTTGACAGGTATGTGCCTCTGATGTCCCCTACCTATCCCCAACCATGGTGTCCCCCAACATTTTGTGTCCATCACCATCCCTATGTGTGTCTTGTTTGTTCTCTTTGTCTCTACCTGCTTCCTCATATAACCCATCTACCTGACACTGACATTCCTATGTTCCTTCCCCAAAATTCCTTTTATTTTGAAATTAAAAAAAAAAATAAATAAAATAAAATAAATGGGCATCTGTCACACAAAAAAAATGCCATATACATACTTCGCTTTGCATATGTGTCTTTTTGACACATTTGATTCAGTCTAATTGGCTATACAACATGATTACATTATTGTTACCCATCTATGTTGTGGTGACAGTCCAAATTCATCCAAATTTCTATACATGTTCACATTACACTGTTAAAGAAGTGGATAGTTATGGTTCTTTCCTAATTTCCTCCTGTAAATTCCTATTTTGCTTTCCCTTTGTTTTTCTCCCTGCCTGTCCCCAATTTCACCACTTTCATATCTACCCTATTTTCACCCCCTTTAATCTGGTGCAAAATAGATTCACACACCACACACAACAGAAATGCCCCCTAATAAAGCATTCACTTTTTGTCCTTTGCATTTGCAAGGAGATTGGCATCATGCACCAATGCCAAGTGATGTGAATGGTTCTACATGTCCTATGCCATTGGCTGCACTAGTCAGGATATCCTTGTGCAATGCTGCTTAAACTCGCTGTGCTAAGGGAACACAGAGTTAAAACAGAGTAAAGGCAGTACTTTGAACCATTTACCCTGACAGCTATTTAGACTACTGAATTTAGAAAAATGCAAATTGCTATGTGGAGTGCTGACATAAACACTTGACTGATTTATTTATACAGTACTTCACTGTAGTCATTGCTTCTGATATTTGCAGGAATTATCACATTTACTTTTGTAATGCCATCCTGACACCATGTGTAAAAATTAATTGAGGTGGATTAGAACCCTGTGTTATTTGTGCTCTGAACATGAGCGCACTGCCGTTACACCTGCTGCCACAGGCTAAGCTAGGCAGCAGGTATATTTTTTACACTCAGTACTGTCCAAAGTGCTGACGACTGCACCTCACCACTTAGCCTGTTTGAGCAAAGGAAAGTAAACCATTATAAATATTGCTATTTTCCTATTTTCCCATTTAAGCAGAGAACAACATTTGTTCATTGCATAACTCCATGCAAACGAGGAAAGCAGTGGCAACAGTTCTAAATGACATAAAAGATGTGACACAGCATTTGCAATATAAACTACAGTATGAACACCAAAGTATCTGTCAGCTAGTTCTACCATAGCATATATGCATAAGTACTTCTCAAGTTCCAACTGTATTCATTAGATGTGAATCTTGCATGAGTGAACACTTTGTCATCGTTCCTGCCAATCAGGTCCTCCCTGATGCTCTATGTAAAGAGCTGTTTGGCATGTACTAATATGTGTATTGCCCAGTCATTCCTTATGCCATCAAAGGCATCAAAGGCATTTGAAAACACAACAATAGGGAATGGAGTTGTTAGTCACTGAACACATATTTATTCAGGCTCATGTGTGCCCTGGACCCATGCACTTAAAAATGGATGTCATTAATAGGTCTGATGTCAACTAGTATACGGAAATCCAAAAATAAGCTGAATTCCCGGCGAAGTAAATGCCCCACAGCCTCAAATAAAATAAAACAGTCACAACTCGTGAATGCACTGGCTATAGGGTAACCATGGAGATAATTTCTGTTGTTATCAGAAGAAATATATGCGATTCGATCCACTCAGGCAATAAATCAATGTTTGTTGTAAAAAAACTGGTTTAATAAACATGTACAAGGTTAGCGCTTTCACAAATGCTTCTTCAGACTGTTATTTTTTAAAAAACCTTTCAATCAACCTTATATACCAAACAAACAGCTAGATTTTTAGCATTATAGATTGCTTACTGAGTGAGCGCATTGTTATAAGTTAAAAGGACTTTTTAATTATTTTACTTGATTGTTGTTGGAAGCATTTTTTTGCTAATATTATATATATTTTTTAGAGTAGTTCTATGGTAGTATGTATAAAGTTTTTAATTTGACATCAGCCCATAGAAATCAAGAATGTATTGAGCAGCTTTTGATGTACCTTTAAAATTGTAATTGGCAATATTACGTCACTGATTACCTAAGGGTTTGGTATATAAAGTTGATTGGAAGGTTTTTTAAAAAATAACGGTCTGAAGAAGCATTTGTGAAAGTGCTAACCTTGTACATGTTTATTAAACCAGATTTTTACAACGAACATTGATTTATTGCCTGAGTGGATCGAATCGCATATATTTCTTCTGATAACAACAGAAATTATCTCCGTAGTATACAGAAATAAAGAGAAAAACTGCATTGTTAAATTTATACTGACACAAGGCATTGAGATTGTCTGATGTATGTCTTGCTGTGGATATCAATGCATAACAATATGAACACTCATGCAGCAACACTTGCATTCATGCTGTTCACAAAACATGTGTGTGTGTGTGTGTGTGTGTGTGTGTGTGTGTGTGTGTGTGTGTGTGTGTGTGTGTGTGTGTGTGTGTGTACATGTGTGTGACTAAGTATGTTAAGTACACAACATATTGAGAAACAGGTACATGTATGTCTCTGTTCTGTAACATGCATTCATGACAGTTTATTGCATATAGGTTAAGAAGCTGTCTTTTAAAGTATTTGTGCACATTGCAAGCACAAAATCATATCCAAATTCCATACTTTGTACACCAGTCTCATAACAGTATATGTTACCTGCAACATAAAATGATTATGTCAATCTCTATAAAAACCACTATGACAAGGAAAATAAATCATACTTCATTGATGGTGTGAATGTTAACTATTGTATTCGTCAGCTTGAATAAATAGGTAGGGGTTCAAATTACCCAACAGACAAATTGCATGTGCCATACGTGTAACTGAGTATGTGCTTAGTCAGACCAGCAAGACTCTGTGTACTACTGTCATCACTCAAGTCTCAGAAAGAACAAAGTTTTACAGACATACATGACTACACAGCAGGTTTATACATCCCTCTTCTTCCCAACATACAGGGATGATGTCATCACTATAAAGTGTTCTGTGACAGTGTAAAAGTCAGATTGGTGATGTGGTGTTTGTATTAAGTACTGTGTTCTCTAGCTTGTGTGACTAGTTAGGTGATGGTTCTATACTAACTATAGTCACCTTGTGTGTGTGTGTGTGTGTGTGTGTGTGTGTGTGTGTGTGTGTGTGTGTGTGTGTGTGTGTGTGTGTGTGTGTGTGTGTGTGTGTGTGTGTGTGTGTGTGCATAGTCAGAAGAGTATGGGTCTGTGTCCTACTGACATCACTCAAATCTTTATATTTATATGTTTTATATTCATACATGACACTACAACAAGTTCACAGACATCCCAACATACACTGATTATGTCATCTGCTATAAAGTGCTCTGCAGTAGTATAAAAGTCAGACTTGTGTCATGGTGCTTATTAAGTACTGTGTTATCTAACTTATGTAGATAGTTAGATAGGGGTTCTAATCCCACTGGAGTCAGGTTGTGTGCTTTGCAGCTACTGTAGATTGCTAGGTAGAGCTTTTAATTTGACTGTGGTTGACTTGTATGTGTGTTTGTGTTTAGTTAGCTATCATTTTGGAGACCATTTTAGAACAGCATGTGAGATACTCCTACTAACATCTTCTCACCAGTCACTGAGGCTGTCATCTGCTATAAAATGTTGTCTGGCAGTATAAAAATCAGACTTGTGTTGTGGAGCTTGAGTTAAGTACTGTGTTCTGTAGCTAATGTAGATAGGTAGGAGATCTAATCACACTGTGGTCAACGTGTGTGTGTGTATGTTCATTCTACTATCAGTCCATTTCTTATTATCAACAAACACTTTTGAGGTGATCCCCTGTAAAGTTCACTCTGACAGTATTACACTCAGATATCTGTGTTGGCACGAGTGCTAACTACTTGTTCTCTAGCTTGTATAGGTTGATAGTTTGTGGTTCTAATCTCACAGCAGACTCTGTGTGTGTGTGTGTGTGTGTGTGTGTGTGTGTGTGTGTGTGTGTGTGTGTGTGTGTTTATTCAAATATGAGTGGGTAGACAATTTTGCACCAATATATGAGTCCACATCTATGTGACACACTCCTCACAGCATCTTCTCAGCATATACTGATGATGTAATCCTCCATAAAGTGCATTGTGCCCATATAAAGTCAAACATCTGTGGTGGTGCTACTGTTACATTGTATAGAATCCAAGTTGTATACTGAAACAGGTCAAATATGACCTCATTCAACTGCTGAGAGTGTGGTTGGTGGTGTATTGCTGCCAGTATAAGATCTTTTGAATCTCTTTTCATTTGAATCCACTCAGGAGAACATTTAACATAGACCAATAAATGCAAGTTCCCCTAATTCCTTCCATCAACATAGCATGCTTCCTGCAGAACCATGGATGATGTCATCTCATAGATGCAGACATACATCATGAAGGACACCTCTTCTAGGACCCTCTGCAAGCCATCTGCAGACCATTGGATTTGTGATTGCTAATTCTGTCATGGTGTGGTGCACATGTCACATATGGCCAAAGGCAGTATGTAATACAATCTCACATATACACCCATATGCATGTAACTGTATTATCTACCATCATATAGATATGATAATCTAAGTTTGAATGCTATAATAATGGCTAGAATTTTATGCGATGTTGGCCCTTAACGTAGTAATGTCCTATGATCCTATGAAGATTTCACATGTCAATATTTCTGTCATCCAAATGTGCTGTGTTGAGCTGTGGGTGTACGGTAGCCCTACAACAGTGTATTCCAATCTGTGATTTGAGGTAATGTATTGATGGACACTGCTGCCATTTTATTACGTGGTCCTTCTAAAGCAGCTGTAGTAATATTCCTCTTGAGGACTGCTGACATGGGAGGATGCAATGTATACTGTTGCCTTAGTAAGGCATGTGTTTTTGTAGTGGAGTATATTAACATTCTACACATTTCTCATTCAACCATCACAGTGACACTTGCAGTATGGCACATGTGTGTATGTGTATACCTACCATCATGAAATGCTATGCGACATACAGTAATATTACATCATACTGATTACTTGGGCACATGCACCTTATTTCATTCACATATTGTAACGCTGTTACATACACAAACATATAACCAGGCCAGATTCACTTGCAGGCTTGGGGAATTTATTGTATGCCCAATTCTGTTGCTATTCACAAGGCTTATTCAAGTGTTGCCCATCAGCATTGTGTGACTGTCAGCATTTGTGTCATTAACTGTTCTTCGTGTACCATATCCACCTCATTTGTAATGTGCCCATATGTTGTACTCTAGCCCTCACACACCTTTACGATGATAAACATATAGAAATATGATGTGCAACTGATGTAATGACATGAACTAGGTAGAGTTGTATGACTGTGTTAACAGTTCCACTGTGTAGCATGTGATGCATACCCAAGGTTGTATTTGGCAGTGTTGTCACAAATCTTTTGTTACATAAGTACAAAATCCTTAGGGGAATGCACAGCTATGCACACACATAGCTGTGGATGGCACTACCTGTACTCAACTTGAGGCAATAGACAACCTGCTAGCTGACAGATTTGGATTAAACTTCACTCCTCTGTCCCCACTAGTCATCACCCAATGTATGCATACAAACATTACTCAGCATATTTTCTCAAGAGACCAGCTCATCTGTGTGATGTCTAAGGCTAAGAATATGGCATCAATGAGCCCTGATGACATCCCAGGTTGCCTTAGCAATAAACTGAAACATGACCTAGCAGACACAGTTGGATCCCTATTTAACCACACCCTCCAAATAGGCTATTTTCTGGCAGAATGGTGGACAGCACAGCAACAGTCATCCATCTGAACAAGTAGGGACCATCACCTGACACAGGTAATTATAGACCCATAAGCCTGACTAGCCTCATCTGTAAACCAATGGAAAGAATCATTATGGACCTTATCAACAAGGACATAGGTAATCTCCCGACTGTGCAACCAACCTATTTTTATTTGTTAAGGCTAGATCATGTCTGTTAAATCTTGTTAACTTCTTCAAGAAGGTCACCAAGGCCATGGATGAGAGACAGAATGTGCATCCCACATAACCTGACCTGGTCAAGGCATTTGACACAATTCCACACTCAGGTATTACATGGAAACTGTCTCAACTGGCCATAAACCACTACGTCACCAAATGGGTAGCAAAACAGATCACCAACAGGGCACATACCTTCAAAGTGTTGAATTCACCTCTAGCAAGAGGCCAATGACCAGTGCAGTACTACAGGGTTCTATACTAGGCCCTTTCCTGTTTGATATTTAATTCACAGAAGTCAAGTCAAACTTAGACAGCCTTTGTCCAATCAAATTTGCAGATGACTGCAAATTATGGACAATCCTTTAATCCAGTAATGGTATTGATATTCTGCAGAAAGTATTAACTCACACAAACGATTGGTGTCAGAACCATGGAGACACATTAAAATGTCCAAAAACATACTTATTCTCTTTTGTAAATCAAATAACCAAGTTAATTGCAATATAGACAACACACCCCAATGAGTGGGACCAGTGGTACATGATCTTGGTACTCAGGTAGATAGTAATTGGAAGTTCGACCACCATGTGCCCACAGTGGTGACAAATCCCTTCTATGCAGCTCAACTCATAAGCATGGGCATGTAATTCAGATCAAATGACATTATAATTCATTTGTACTCAGCCCTCATCACAACAATAATTGAGAACAATGCACACTTTTGCATGTAACTCACCACACATGTGCAACAACTGGAGCAACACCAGAGATTTTGCACAATGAGGATACAGGGTGTACACGACAAGTCCTATGTGGAAAGATTGAAAGGCATATTATTGTGTTCTATCCCCTACAGACTACTAATGGCCAATTTGTGTCTGCCCAATAGGGCATTCTACAATCCTGCCCTGATGGAAATATTACACATTGGTAAAGCAAACTGCACAAGGGTCACTCATTCCAAGTATGTTAGCCTAGCCTATGATGTAATAAATTATGCTGAAGAGATAGAAATGTCTCTCAGACACTATGCCTTCTGTGTAACAAGCTTCCTATTCATGTAAAGCAAAGGTTTGTCCTGATCCTATTCAAGTGCAGCCTACATCAATGGAGGGTTAATGGTAATTGTACTCATGGTTTTATGTCCGCGTCCCTCATGGATGGAGGTAGTTGGTCTTAGATAACATAGCATAGGCTCATAACTGTGTGTACTTTGTTCACATAGGTATTTAAAATTGCTAAACTCATGGTAAATATGAGTAGGATTTTATGTCATCTTGGAGCATTTGCCTAGTACTCTCCTATGAAACTATGAACCTATGAAGTCCAATTATATCCTAGGTACAGCTATAGTGTGACTGTACAGCCTCATAGACATAACAGTACATCACATCAGTATTAACACTTGATAGCTTGCATGAACACATATGCATGCATGTCAGGATTTCATGCCAGTATAACATTTTCACTGGCAATGTCAGGGGGACAGTGATCATGTGGCACATGTTTTGAGGTTTGAGATGTGCTTATACAGTGTGCTCCATGCATTGTTTGGTATGTGAATGATATCAGAGTGATAGCTTCCTTGCTCATTGATGCTAGACTTTTCACTGCTGTATTTTCTGTGCACATGGCCATAGTTGATACATTGTCATCTGTTTCACATCCTGCTGTACCATTTGTTATAACACACCACCTCTTAATTCACTCATCAATTGAAGATGCTTCAGACAATATCCATTGCTATTCCAAGTGGCACATGTGTAGGGAATTCACTCATAACAGCATGTTGTTTGTAAGTGTTGTTATCCTTATGACTGATACCTATGATGGGCAGATATGCTTTATTCAAGTATATTACATTTGGCACAATATGCTTGCACACATCTTGTTGCCCAAACAGAAGTATTCTTTGGTATGCATAACTATTAGGAATTGAGAATGTGGACTGCCCCTCCAGGTGTTGTACAAGATGCATGTCTGATATGTATTTCTGTGTAGCACCCAGTAAATACAGAGATCATTAACAACATTGTTAACATGGGTTTGATTCTTACATGTGTGACTTATGTCTCAAGCAAACCTATCACATGGCCAGAATTGCCCCTGAATTTAACTCCAGCTGTAACACTGTTCCACTTAACTCCTCCAACGACAGTTTATTTTTGGAAAAGGTGTGGTGACATCCCCTTATAGAATACTGGCAATCATTATAGTTGTACACATTTATTCCTACAGAACATGTATCATAACTTAAACTCACATATTCTGGCAATAACACGGATTAATATTTTTAACATTTTATAAGTGTTTCTGATTGTGCCTGCTTCTGTCATAAGTTGTCCATGAGTCTGTTGCTTATTTCTTCATGATTGTTTGTGAGGTATGCTGACATTTCAGAAATATTCAAGCAAGTCATTTTGCATATCTTCACAACATGCACATACCCCCTATTGTATATACCATCCTTGCTAAATGTTCTCCCCAGTGAGCATGTCAGTGATGTTTATATCACAACTATTTATCTGCATTGACATGTACCCTTGTGTGACAGTCACATATTTACTATCATGTATGATGATATGAATATACTTTCACAGGAGGTATAAACAGCAGTAGGTACTGTGCTATGTACACATGTGCTTAATGTTATGCTACTGTCTTGTCTTGGAAGTGCACATACATTGACATATCCTATCTTGTGTACATTGCCATGTTGTACATGCCCTCTTCCTCTTTCTTCATTCGTATCATTTATGTTGGTGGCCATTTTAATCATCATACTTTCCCGGCCTAGGGTATTAATGTTGCATTGTATTTAGCCCTACTAATCACCCAAACAGCCAACATTTCATTATGCAAAAAATTGTAGTGTACATTGCAATGAGTACACTTTTCTGTAATGTGTTATTACTGTAGTCATTACATTAATTTCACCCCTTTTAGTCATTGTGGCTGTCCCCGCTATCTTGCAGAGCAAGTTTGCCCACATGCAAGCTTGTATGCATGTTCCCTCTGTGTCCATGCTCCTCTGCATGGTCTTCTGGCTGGCAACACTGTTGCAGGCCACGAAACCGCATTTTTATTCATGTAAGCACTATGCATGACATGCATATGTGATTAGCACTGTTGCTCATCACACAATCACATAAACTCCGTGTTGGCTTTGCGTGTAGTTTATTGAATCCCTGGGAAAGGCAGGATTCGAGAATTGCTAATTTCCACACTGTGATTGTGTGCACATCACACCTTGGCACACTCATGATGGCTCACTATTTTGCATTTATTAAACAGCTCTACATGTCATATAGAGCTGCCAAATTAAACAGTACACTATGCTAAGTATAATTAGTTGAATTATATGCTAATGAGCCAATCCAAGTTGGTGGAGCCATTCAGGAAGCTAGAAAGTAACTGTGTAGAGATGGTGTAGTCCTTTGCCATGAACAACAAAACCTACTGGAATACAGCCACTATCACTCTTAAAACAAAAGCAATGTTAGGGGCTGCTGCTGGTCTCTTGCATGTGTATGTACAACAGGCTCAAATCTATGCTGCTGATGCTGCTGATAGACCTTATCCAAGGAGAAGAAATGTGTTCAGACTCCATTTAACATATCATAGACTGCATGATTTTGAAAAATAGAGAGATACAGGGTTGATAGGGAAACACTACAGGAACTTTGCAACCTTTGCCATCCCAAAATGATTCCAGTAGAAACCCCCATACCCATTGTACTCATCCTTCTGCAGCTGCCCTCCTGTGTGCCACTGTAATCATATCAGTGGCACAGTGTCACACCTGATTATAGTTTCTGGCACAACAGCCCACTGCATTTATGTTTGCGACCATCTCCTGCCATATGCTTTTTCTAGCAAATTCAAAGTCCAACTGCCCAGATAATTTGCATTGGTCTCTTCACTGTTGTGGAATTCAACATGGGACATGTGAGAAGCCTAACACCTCTGTTAGCTTCGCATGCACAACCACTTTGAAGTTGATAATAAATTCAATAAAGTTGTCAGCAGTAACTGGTGAAATTCAAGTAGCAAATGATAACGCAATACTGTGATGTAACCATGCTAATTTGGAAAACACAGCAAGAACTGACATATGTGAAGTATACCAGCAGTGAATTTTTAAAATTGTATAAATATGAAAATTCCTTTTTCTACTAAATATTGAAACACATTTAAAATATGAACATGCAAAAGTTTATGAAGAGTACAAACATACCTTACGAAATAGAGCAATTATTTGTAGAACAGTCTCCTCCAAGTAACTAACAGTAATGGTCTGCCTGTACCCAATTAGTTTCCCCTCCTTCCACTTCCATACTTACACCATTACCTTTAGATAGTGTAGCTTCAACCCTCTGAGTACTGTGAATTTGCAAATTAGGTGTGAAATCATTAGCATTCCTGAATAGCCAAAAAATCACTTGGTGTAGGGGATGTAAACATCATGTAAGTAGCTACACAATTGTATGCACATGCCCTAGGACTGCAGGGAAGGGCAATGACAATTGTTAATTGCTAATGGCTTACAAGTACTACTAGTTGCTCTGACTACAACAAGAAGCAATAACAAACTGACTCTTCTCTCTGAAGTGTGTGTATCCTGCAGAGTAGACTTAAAAGGTCTAACCACCTTAGGTGGTACGAGAACAACCTCTACAAGACTGATATCCTCATAGTACAGTGTCCATCCCCTGCTTAAAATCTGTCTGAAATGCTGATCAGTTGTATCACACATTAAAACAAAGATGCAAATAATGCCCATGACACTGCATTTCTATACTTAAGCTGAGAGGATGGGAAGATGCGGAGAAAATAAAGAGAAAAAATAGCTAGCAGTGTTGGCAACCTGGCATTAATATGGTGAGGGCTATTATTAATGTAAACTTTTTGTCAATATCACATTGATCTAGACATGTTCTAACAAATGAGAAAAGATTTTCTAATCCTGTGTTGGTGACAAAGAGAGATAAGAAACACATCTGAGTGTGTGTTGCTATTGCACTAAATTGAGGGTTCAAACCCAGATAGCATACTCTCTGGTAGAGTTGATGCATATTTTCTGAGCATATGATCAGGTTGTAACACACACAGATCTAGGAAACTTCACAATCCTGCATTTTCTTTATGAAGATTCCCTGATATTTGTTGTTACTGACAACATTTTTGGTTGTTCCTCATTTGCACATGTTTTGGCAGAGCACACTTTGGTTTGGCACTGTTTCGAAGCAGTGAATGAGAATCCACTGACCAAGGTGCAAATTGAGAAATATAATTTGCCATGCTATCAATAGCACATTTCAGAGTGGCACAGGTGTGCTTTGCTACAGCACCCTGAACAGCAATAAGAGAAGACATTTTACATCACATCTAAGTATCATCATAGCATTTTGGTTAAATTAAATGATTTTGAAGAAACAGGACAAAGGATGCAGGGTTTGAATATAGTAGTTTTTTGCTGCATAGCAGAGTACAAACAGGGACCACAGTTGAAGAAAAGTGTGAACAATGTCATTTCTATAATCTTTATTAGTGCAAAAAGTTTTGCCACTGTTGTAGCGTGATGAGCCAGTGATGTGCCTGTGCTATATACCTGTTTCTTTGCCAGAAGCTGTAAATTAAATTAATTTGGCTCCTTAATAGAGTTCCTCTGGGGTTCAAATCCATACCATGTGAAGCGAATGTGGAAATTATTACTCCAGATTTATGACTTACTTTCATCAGAACTTCATATGCTTTTTTTCCTGTTTCTTGCCTTGTGCATTTGCTCATTACTGAGCGATGCGTAATCAAGGTTACCTGCTTAAGGAAAAAGTGAAACATTTTATTTGGGCAGCAGCCTTCTGTAGCACAAATAGGCTTAGCAGCACTGCACGGATGTCAGTACTCTGGATAGCACTGCTTGGAGAACATCTACCTCCTGTATACCTGTTTCTGTTGCACAAGTTGTAAGTCCACTGACTTTAGAGATAGAACACAGGTGATCTGAAGCTCAAATCCAGATACCACTTCTTTTTACAAAGGGTATCAGAATGCAATTTATAACAGTTTGATTAAGAAGGTAACACTACATTCTAATGGCTATCATAATAATGTTTATTGCAAGATTGTTTCATTAATGGTTTGATACTTACATTTTTAAGTAGCATCTTATTAATGATTTAGTATGAAACACAGTTGAATGTGTGTGTAATTGTTTAAATAAGATAATTATGATAATGAATTAAAAATGTACTTGCTTATCTATGATGGACAGAATACTTAATTTAAAACTGTCTTCTGTCTTCACATAGCCCAACTCTATGTTTAGGACAGTATGTGTAGTGAGGTATGTATGTATCATACCCCAACTTGCATTAATCAGCTCATGAAAGTCTGTCTATCTGACATACATTTACAAACAGTAATCCTGCCTCTTTCATGGGAATGCATTTCACATAACTTCCTAAAGTCACACACATACAAGCCTATCTGAAGTATATCTCTATTCATACTGAATTCAATTTATCTGTAATGAAGATGGTTGAAAGGGAGTTTTCCTGTAGCACTGACAAATTATCACCTGGATTGACATGTATGCATTACTTCTTCCTTAGGTTTGATTACCACATCGGTCAACTAACTTTTTACAGAGTATGTAATTCCAGAAAGTTATGTGCTAAGTCATCCTATGTAACCTTCAAAACACCAAGGTTGTGTATCACACATGACAAATCTTACTGCCATGTTTCACACCTTCATTGCCGTTTGATAAAATACCTTTGTCTTTGTTTACAAATGCTTCCCTGTGCTTTCCATCATGCAAATGCAGTTGGCATGGTTGCGCCTGTTTGTGCACTAACTGTTAAAAGCGAGATTGGAACTTGGCACCAATTCAGACATAGAGTTACTGCTTGACTTCTGCAGGCATGTCTGTTGTGGGAGATGATGGTGCTGAATTTAGAGTACAAAGATGGGGTGTTGAGGACTCCAAGATATTTGTTGGACTCCTTGTGAAGTGCTACAGCCACAGGTTGCTGCAGGGGGACAACACTGGGTCTCAGTATAAAACTGAGGCTTAGAACAGATTAGCTAAGGCTGTTTCCAGTACAATTGGCATCCCATGGACTGGAGACAATTTACATCATTACTATAGTGACCTGAAATGGCATAAGAAGGACTTTCTTAACAGATGGGAGGATGTATTTAGAACTGCTGACACCCCTCAGTTGTGTAAGTATACTGAATCATTACATGAAATGGTACAAAATGCAGGTCACAGCCAACACTGTTATTCAGTGTGCTTTCATGTCTGTTCTTCTCTTCTTCTCTGTTGTGCAGCTGATGAAGACATTGCAGCAAACAGGGAGGTGCACCAAGAGAGGTTAATTCACCTCAGAGAGGCACAAGGTACACATGCATCAGTTTTTTCTGTAAGCTTAATAAGTATTGTAATTGCATGCAATATGGCTATATTGAAATAAATATTTGTATTTGTGATATCATAGCAGTGCAGTTGATTAATGGCATAACAGAGTAAGATGTCCCATTATACCCGGATGTGGTA
The DNA here is from genome assembly GCF_019279795.1 of Protopterus annectens. NCBI lineage: Eukaryota > Metazoa > Chordata > Ceratodontiformes > Protopteridae > Protopterus > Protopterus annectens. The sequence goes on from NC_056745.1 coordinate 519,071,637, forward strand.
AAGGTGTACAGACTGGATAATTATAAATGTTTATTTTCTGAAATTATATAGTCATGTGATCCTCACAGCAAGAGGTTCTCTGGTTCAATTCTCGGCTGGTGTGCCTTCTGTGCGGAGTCTGCATGTCTCCCTGTGGTCGCGTGGGTTTCCTCCGGGCACTCTGGTTTCCTCCCACAACCCAAAGACATGCTGTAGGTGGATTGGATATTCTAAATTGGCCCTAGGTGTGAGTGCATGTGTGTGTGTGCCTTCCGCGGAAGGTTGGGCGCTGGGCTGACAACTCAACACTGTAAAACTCCACTGCCAATCATGAGCGGACAGGTAATCTGCTGTGGCAACCCCTAACCAGGAAAAAGCTGAAAGAAGAAGAAGATATAGTCACGTGATATGCCATGGATCTGATTCTCTCTCTTTTTTTGTCTCACCCCACCCATTTTCTCTCATTTATTTATTTTTTTTTGGGGGGGTTATATAGTTTAAAAATTTGCTGCTGTCATATATTTAGTCTTAAAAAAACTGAGATGCAGCACAAAGAAGTCAACCGACCACTGTGGATTAGTCCACCATCTCTCCACAGGTTGCAGCATTGACACTGAGTACTTCAGAGTCCCAAGCTGTCAGTGTTGCCTCCACAACTCCTGCCTTACCTGCCCCATCTGCATCAGGTAGCTCTGCCCCAGCAGATGGTGCACTGGTACTGTCTGGGAGTAATAGTAGTGGAGGTGGTGATTTGGTCATTCACCAAGAGCTGACAGAGCTGTTAGAGGGTATAATTGAAAGGGGGCCTGTTGCCCAAATCTGCCATGTAAAAAGGTGCTTTGTCATATTTCCAAGATGATGCCACATTGAGCACTGACACAAGAAACTGAGATAGGAGACAGTGATGACACTTTTGAGGGTGAGAATTAGAATATCACTGCTCTCAGACTTGATGTGAATACACTTTCGATGTCTCCTACCTGTCCCCAATCATGGTGTCTCCCAACCTTTTGTGTCCATAACTATCCTTGTCTGTCTTGTTTGTCCTATATGTCTGTACCTGCTTCCTCACTTAACATTCCTACCTGACCCTCAAATTCCTAATGCCTTCCTCAACATTCCTCTCTCTTTGAAAGTAAAAAATAGAAAATAGGGACCTGTCCAACAAAAAAATAATGACTCATACATAGCTCTTCACTTCACCTATGTGTATTTTTGACCCACCTGATTTAGTACAATTGGCTCTACAACATTATTGTGCTATTGTCATTTACCCTTGGTGTGGTGTCAGACCAAAAAACATTCTGTATACATTTATGTTGTGAAGAAGTGGATGGCTATGTTACTCTTGCACTACCTTCTTGCATGTTCCTCTGTTTTTCCCCTGTGTCCTCCCCTCTGCTTGCCCTTCCCATTTCACCACTTTCATGTCACCCCCATTTTCACATGTTTATCTGGTCAAAAAATAGAATCACACACAACACATTTGGGCAGACATGACCCATAAGAAAGCCTTCACTTATTTTTCCCTCAGCATTTGCTCAGAGTTTGACATTGTGAACCAGCGCCAATGGATTGTGAATGGCTGTTCTTGTCCTATGGCAAAACATGGTCAGTTGTTGCCATCACCTGACGTAGTCTGGTTCTCCTCACATAAAGGTGCTTAAACATGCTGCACTGTCTGAATACAGAGTAAAGGAATTCATTGGCAACACTTACTCTAACAGTTCTTTGACTATTGGATGCAGCCAAGTGCAGTATCCTCTGTGGAAATGTTGATATAAATCAGTTGTCTGAAGATTCATTTTTGAACATAACATCAAGAGTTCGATTCTAGATGTATATCACATTATTTCTTACTGTGATGTTGTATTTCTATGCTATGTTTCATGACACATATCTTACTTTTATCCAGTTAAATGTTTGCCAATACATCCATGACCATAAGGAAGATTTAGTAAACAGCCATTATTCTACTCATGTTTTGCTTCTTGATTCCCATCGTCATCAGTTACTGATACAAAGCATGGCAGATGAATACTGAGAACACATCATAAAGATGTGCATTAATGACCTATAACACTGTGATGTCCCCACTCTGGTCCAGTAATCAGGGAGCCTGAATCCTCACCAATGATACTGGACAAAGACATTCACTTGGAATACAAATGGATACACTCAATATTTCCAGATGCAGCATTCTGCATCAAGTAAAATTTTCCTTAAGAGCACACAAGGGATCTGGATTTCTCTATCTGTCTCCCTCTAGGTCCCCAGCAAGACTCCCTACTTGTTCAGCTGTAGAGTTAAGTCCTCAACTGAGTGCCCAAGCCAAGTTCTCCACCACTCTGTCTGTGAAACCAGTGCTTCGTGTCCTTGCCCAAGTAGCTGACACATACACACACACACTATGAGATTTGGTTTACACACACACACACACACACACACACACACACACACACACACACACACACACACACACACACACACACACACACACACAGGGAAGAATGGCACAGGTTTACTGGCTATGCTTCCTTCTGCCCATACTATAAGATAATTATTACTGCCACCAAGCACTACAAAGCCAGCTACCTAAGACTCTTGCAAGGGTACCCAATTATATTGAGTGAAAGTAATATTAGTACAAGTGGTAATGTTGACCAAACAGCAAGGCTTTCGGGAATGTTCAGGGTTATCATCAAATAAATATATACAAATACTCTCAAAGCTTAAATATTTTTGAAAAGGACCAGCCACAATGAAAAGTTTAAATATATTTAATAATAAATAATAAAAGAACAAGAAAATACTAAATATATATTTACAGTAAACACCAGAGTTTCAATCACAGAAAAAAATATTTAAAATAATATTGATGGAAAGTTTAATACAGTTATAGAAAAATAGTACTTCTAATTCTGACTAATCTAAAGAGAATTATTGTTCCCTAGTTAAGTTACTTACTACTGCAAGGCAAAATGGGTGAGTGATCCTTAATGTCAGATCCAAGACAGAATGCAGAATGCTGAGAGCAATCTCCTACTAATATCTAAATATTATTTTTGGCTTACAGAATGACATCACACACATCTGGTCATCTGACTGTTTCCCACACTATCCCCCATTACTAGAAGCTGACAGGAGTTTAGCAGCTATGTGTTACCATACACTCAGATAGAGCTTGCTCAGATCTCCTTGAAATCATAAAACCATAAAATCATGACACTATTACTACTGGAGCTACAACTTATTCTCTGGTACATGCATTTTATCCCTGGCTCCATTCAAAACCGTGTGATAATATCTTTATGGCTTAACACATAAAGGAATTAAATTTCAAGAATATTTTGCAAAGTCAGGTGGATTAAAATTAACCTCTTCACTTCCAGTATATGATATTTCAATGTATACATTTAAACAGTTACAATAATGCATGTACATCTCTTTTCCTTCCAGCAGGGCACACTGTTGATATATGTTAGCACAAGCAAACCTCATAAATGCATTTTATTTTTCTAGCTGTGCTGGCATATGTCACACATCCACTGCTCTACTTCTCCTGGCATGGCTGGCAGTACCTCCTTTCATCACAAACACCACCAAAGGAATCTGTATATCTGTCTCCCTTTCTGTCTTCACCCCTTTGTACTGTTGACTATTCATTAGGCTGATGGATATAAATGTCATGTTGCAGCATTTTCAGACTGGCATTACTTTGCTGAAAAATAATATCTACATCTTCCATTGGCTGAACAGATTATCACTGTCTCTTCAAAGGTGTGATTTTGACATGTGTGGACTTCCTTGATGGGGTGCTGTGATAATGATCATATCTGTAAGCTTAATTTTTCATTTTGACAACAGTTCAACTCCAGCATTAGGCGAAACTCTTATTGCCTGTTTTTATAAGTGTCTTTCCTGTGAATGTGTTTATGCATCTAAGCCCCTTCTGTTTTATCAGTTGTAGTCCTCAGCATTTGCATAAGTTCTAGCAATGAACAACTGTAGTATGTGATGCTAAGTGGCATTTCAAACGTTATTGCAAAATCTGGTGAGTTTTTGTCTTACACTGCATTCTACTCCCAATTAATTTGTGATTTCCCCTGAAGCACGTTTCATATTTAGCAGATATAAAATATTACTGATGCAGTTTGACCAGGTAGCATATTTATGATAGTCATTCCTATGTCATTCCTATGTATTCTTAAAGTCATGATAAAAATTTATTCTAATAATCACATTCTGACTCCTTTTGTAAAATGATTTGCATACTGGAGTCGAATCCTGCTTCAGATGTTTTTTTTTTTATTTGGTTTAGTGAGTTTACACCTTGTGCCACAGAGATATCTAGGTTGACAGGTGGAATTCTCAACTAAGCACTGTCCAGGCACTGATGGCAGCTCATTGCTGCTAAGCCTCTTTGTGCTGAAGAAGTTAAGCCAAATTGCAGTTTTTCACTTTTTCCTTTGGCAGAGAACTCTATTTGTTCACAGCCTAACATTGCACAATTGGGGAAGGCAAGCATAACACTTCATTTTTGAACTGAGCTTTGGCCCCCATCATGGAAAGATATAGTACAATATGCAAAGCATATGTATGCACCACGTTAAAATAAAACAGATCTGTTGCAAATGTAATCAGAATCACAACATTTCCTTTCTTATTTGTGCAAAGGCTAGTATGTGGAAACACTGAACACCATTAAACACTGATACTTCACAGTCCGAGTTCAACACATCAAAGTATAATCATGCATGTGCAAACACTTTGCCACCAACCTTGGAGTTAATTTTACACTGCAGAGTTTGTCCGCATCAGTGTCAGACCCTTCAACCAACATCATCTTCTCTGCAACACCATTCTGATGTCATCATCTATATAATGTACTTTCACACTATTTAAGTTAGTCTTCTGTGGTAGCGCTTGTGTTCAGTACTGTAGATTCCAGAGTTAGGTAAGCAGTTCTACTCTCTCAGCAGTCAGCTTGTGTGTGTGCATGGAGCTGTGTGAATACAACCATAATTACTGATGCTCTTAATTTTACACTGTAGGGTGAGTCCACATCAATGTCAGACTCTTCTTCCAACATCATCTTCTCTGCAACACCACACTGATGTCATCCTTAATAAAGTGCACTCTCACACTATACAAATGAGACTTCTGTGGTGGCACTTGTGTTCAGCACTGTGCCCTTTAGCTTACATAACTGCATAGGTGGGGGACTCTATCACAACATCAACTTGTGTGTGTCTACATGGAGTTGTGTAAATATGACCTTAGCAAATGTTGGCCTCAGTGAAGACATAGCCTGAAGTTAAATTTACACTGCAGGTTGAGTGCACATCAGTGTCAGCCCCTTCCACCAACATCGTCTTCTCTGCAACACAATACTGATATCATATTCTATAAAGTGCGCTCTCACACTACAACTTGACTCCCACTTGTGAAGAACATTTACATCATCAGATCAATCCTGCATCCCCTTTTCACTCTGTCCACAAACTCATATAATCTGCAACACACTGATGAGGTCATCATTTCAATAATACACTTTCATACCATTAGACTCAGACCTCTTCTGTGGTACATGTGCACAATACAGTTGTGTGTAAATTGCATCAGTCGATAGGTAGGTAATACAAATACAGCAGTGAGACTCTCCTGAGTGTGTGTGAATGTAAATGGATGCAGGTGTGTCTTACACCTTAGTATTGACAACATTTTACAATTCCACAAAGCTGTAAAAGTCATTTTTGCATACAAATTTCCCTTGCATGACACAGTTGATGTCATCCTTTCCAAGATGCAGTGTGGTTCCCCATTCAGTCAAATTTCTCCTGTGGCACGTGTATAATACAGTTGTGAGTAGTTTGAGTCAGTCAATAGGTAGGCAATTCAAACACAGTACTGAGACTTTCCTGACTGTGTTTCTGTGTGTGTGTGTGTGTGTGTGTGTGTGTGTGTGTGTGTGTGTGTGTGTGTGTGTGTGTGTGTGTGTGTGTGTGTGTGTGTGTGTGTGTGAATGTAAATGGATGCAGGTGTGTCTTACACCTCTTAGTACTGACAGAGTTTAGAATTTCATGTAGCCGTTGAAGTCATTTTTGCACACACATCTCCTTTGCATGACACAGCTGGCATCTTCTTTTTCAAGATGTAGTGTGATTCACAAGTAGCTCAACTTCTCATGTGGGATGTGCATATAATGCACTTGTGTGTAGATTGTTCCAGTACATAGGAGTGAGTTTGAATACAAGAATTACTGTCATCTGTGAGTGTGTGTTTCTTCCTCTTACTGTCCAGAACAGGCTGCAAATACATGTATGAGGTATATCTATACAGTGTGCTTATTCTGTGCGACCATTGTTTTGTGGAAAAGTGAAGGTAATACACAATGGTGATGTCATTCATTGAAACTACAGTGTCATAGTTGTCAAATAAATCTATAGCTGTATTTGTATTTCTGCAAACCTTTATTATCCCGTGATGTTAGCTATATAGTTCAAATCCCAATGTCTCTGCTTAAAGTCAGTGTAAATGTTGTTAACAGTGTTATCACCCACATGTGCTATGCTCATGTGTAGATGTTGCTTCCTGTTGAAAGAGTTTATTCTACATTTCCTTTAGAAAGGCTGTATTGAAGACTGAGGCTGTCATTTGAAGATTAGATTCCATAACAGTTATAGTGAGACATCTCCAAAGGACTGAGGACATGAGATGATATAATGTATGTTGTTGCCTAAGTAAGGCATGTGTTTTAATATGAGATTATATCCACATTGTAGATAATTGCTGTTCTACCATCACAGTGACAACACCAGGGGGCTACAGTTGTGTTTAGATATACCTAACATCAGGCAATGCTGTTTGTCATACAGCAAGATTATAAGTAATTACAGGGACACATATTCCTTCCTTCATACACGTGATGTAATGCTTTCACATAACTGCACATATGACAATTGGTGATGACCTTGTGTCATGGCACATTCATTGATGCTATGATATATATGGTGCTGATTTCTTCAATGATTAGGCAAGTGTTCCAAACTAGCTTTGAGTGACTGCAATAATTTGTGTCCTTAACTGTTCTGTAGGAAAGACATCCCCCACAATTATACTTTGTATACACAGAGTGGCAAACACCTCCCCATCCATTTTAGCAGATAGAAATTATGGGCAAATAAAGTACAGCTGATTGAATTACTTCACATAGTTGGAGCTCAACAGCTGTGATAACAGTTCTACTGTAGCATATGTGATTAATAGCTATATTGTTATTTGGAGGAGTTGTACAACTTGATATTCAGTTCTAGTATAGGAATTAATTATGTGTGAACATACTGAAGTCACACAATAACTATTACATCACATCAGTCTTATCCCTTGATATGCTGCACAAACACATGTGAACATAACTTTAGATTTCATGACAGTAGACATTTGTTCTGCCAATGTCATGGTGGAGAGTACTACTTTGGCACATGCATTGAGTACAGTGGTGTACACGAGTGTGCTCCAGTTCTTGGGTGCTATGCATGCAGACATACACAGAAGCCATCCTTGACCGCAGAACATTGATATAGGACTGATCACAATTGTGTGCACATAAACATACTCATTTAATGGCCATCAGTCTGACATGTTGATATGATGTTCATTATCATAGATCCTTTCTTAATTCACACATTAATTTTATTTGTTTGTGACAATACACATAGCTACCTCCTGCGGCAGATAGAGAAAATACACAGCTCTGGGAATACACTGAATCATGGTGTGGTGTTTGCATCTGTTCTTTTCTGTCTGCACAATGACTGTGTCAGGCTGGAGTGTCTTATGCAGGGGTATTATGTATGTCACACTCTGCTCCCACATTTGTAATGCCATATACACCTACATATGGAATGTAAAAGCATTAGACTATTGAAGTGCATAATTCCCTGTGGCATACACATTTAATACATAGGTCTTTGGTAACACTGATGGAATGAGTTTGATTCTTGAAAAAGGAGATTGTGACTTCTAAGCTATTCCTATTTTCCAACATGTTATATTGACAAAATGCATGCTATGCAACTATCCCATAATGTATGTATTATCCTCGCGAACTGTCCTCTCAACTCAGCATATTAATGACATTCATATGTCATGTAATTCTCTCTGTTACAATGTTAATTGCATAACTGCCACATCCTATAATATCATGTCTGTTTTTATTTACTTTTATTTGATCGGGAGGTGTGACCAAAACTAATTATCATGACATACGTATTACAAAATGTTATTATTACAAAATTGTCTTTGTGACATAAGCTGCTTCACATCAATTATCTTACTAGATTTTGAACATTTACTCTCCCCTTACATAAATCTGTATACATTTTTTTGATTTATGTGCACATTGTTCTCAGTACACTTTTCCAGTCTGCTAACCCATGTATTGTAGTTGCTTTTGTTGTTTCCCTCACCTCTCACTTATTTCTGCATTCATTTGTATGATTTATGTGCACAGTACACTCAGTACACTTTCTCTGTCTGTGTACAGTATGCATTATTTTGTAGCTCTTTGTGCTGTCTACACAAACATGCTTAACAGGTTTGGCTGTAGGCAAGCATGTTTATTTAATGTGTGTGCTTGTGCTGCTCAGCATGTTTTCCTGGTGCCAACATTGTTGCTGGCCACAAAAACATGCTTGTATTCATGCTAGTGTGAAGAGCAGCATGCATATGCCATTAGCGCCGTTGCTCATCACATTAACATGTAAACATCATGTAGGTTTCGCACAAAGCCTACATGATTGTTTATGAATCCCACAGTCAGTTTTTCTTTTTAGTGCTAAAGTGTATTTCGACTCAGGACATTGAGTTCATTGAATCTTTATTGAGTTGTCAGTATATTGCAAGTGGACGAAGTTCATGACATCACGTTTTCTTTTGCATTTCCAACATGCTGTAGTTAAACTGCCATGTTTTCAAGTGGCTAATGCTGTGAGGTGATTTTTTTTGGTTTTTCATTTAATGACACATTGGAATGCAATTATCACTTGTATTGATTATGTATTTAGTAAAACATGCATGCTTCTATGCAGGCATTCATGTGCTCACACACACAAACAAACTAGTGTTGTAATTGACAATCCAAATACTGTAAGAGTGACAGGTCCATATACAGAACCAGTGTTAGCATTTTGGGGACCCCTAGCAAATGTGAAGTTGGGGGTCCCCCTGGGCACTTCCAGTTTAAGTATCACCATCTCACTGCCATTCCTCCTAAGCAACCTTTTAGTTCAGGCTACAAACTTTTAAGACTAGTTCGCACAGACTAACATTTAAGGTGATCGTGTTAGGGTGAGTGGAGGGTAATGGGTCTGTGGAATTTCATTGACTATTTTGGAGTTAAAATTTTACTAATTCTGTTTTCAATTTTGTTAGATCTGTGTTTATTGTCACTGTGTAATGATATTTTGGACTAGTTCTGCACATTGAAAGTGTTAATTTCTTACTTTCCAGATGTAACTAATGGTGGATGGCTTCAACTCACACTTCAGTTTCTGTTCTGATCTTTCTGAAGACCATTTTCATTTCCTTGATTTACTATTTCATTAAGTCTTCAATGTGGATCAGTTTTGTTTTCTTTTGTTATAGAGATTACTTATAGTGGGGTTTTATTTATTTATTTTTTTGTTATAGAGATTATTTATAGTGGTGCTTCTCCAAGGTGGTAAATGTTTAATGTCCCATTACTTTGCTCTAGTGCTAGATGTAAACAGTTTTTCTATGTTGGAGTAGAGTTCAGATGAAGACGGAGCAGCTGAAGCTTCATGGAGTGCACTCATATTGCAAGTAAATTGGGAGGGCTTATAAGTGCACTTGTAATCAGACTTGTTTATATAGTGGAATTATTGTCTTTCAATGAGAAGGGTACTAACATGTGGTCTGATTTAACCATGGATGGATATCTTAAAGTCTTGTTGTGCAAGGGGGCAATGTTGCTGATGACCATGGCCATAGTGGCCTGTGCCCTGTTGGTCTGGTGAACTACCATGTATCATGTACTACGTTTAGGAAATTTTGGGGGTAACCACCTTTGCAAGTGTAGGTATACCACGTAATTAAAGCATAATTGAAATGACTGAATATAGGGTTTATTTTGACAATGCCAGTTCAACAAGTATATTTAGTAATCTGCCATGGCCTGCTGTGGTCATTAATGGTGTCATATAGCTGGCTATAAATTGATAGTTCTACTTCGAGGGTAAATTGTAGATCAGTAGATTTGTTCAGAATATAACATTCAGTCTAATATAACAATTATTAGTCTTATTCGCAATATAACCCTCAATATAATATAACATTTAATAGGTTCTTTCATGGTGTAATATTCAATGTAATATAACATTTAACAGGTTCATTACCAATGTAACTTTTGATGTAATATTACATTTAAATAAGTTCATTCACAATGTAATATTTGATATAATATTACATTTAATTGGTTCATTTACAATATAACATTCAATATAATATTACATTTAATCTGTTCATTCACAATATAACATTCAATATAACATTTAATAGATTCATTCACAATATAACATTCCATCTACCATAATATTTAATATCACAATATACAATTTGATATAGTATAACCTTTAATAGGTTAATTCACAATATGACATTCAATACAACATTTATGCTCTCCTCTCCCCAATTCCTCCTCACCAACACTTAGTATTCAAATCCTCTCACCACTCACTTCTTTAACTCTCTTTCTAACTCTGTCTCTCCTCCTCCCTTACTTCCCCTCCTTTCACTACTTCTTTAACACCTATTAATCAAGCAAACCAACTGCAGTGGTGGTGCTACAGTAGCATTGTCGCCTCACAGTAAGACATTGTCCTGTTCGATTCTCAGCTAAAGCATCTTCTGTGTGGAGACATGCATGAATGTGCGTACCTTCGTTGAAGGTTGTGCATCAGGGCTGGCTACTCGTCACGTAAAAATCTACTGCCAATCATTAGCGGACCGGAGTTCCACTGTGGCGACCCCTAACCAGGAAAAGCTAAAAGATACAACAACAATCAAGCAAACCAATTCCACTCTTAAACTTTGCCTTCTGATGAGCTAGGCATAGATTGTAACTTTACATGCACTGTTTTCTTTCTGAAACTACAGCTTATATGTTTTGCTCAGTTGAAAGCTCACATAACTCATGTTTTTAAAAATGTATTTACAAAGTTTTAATGTAATCTTAAGTGATCTTCACCAACTTGTCTGCCATAAAGGAGTTTGCAAATGAAATTGTCAACGTTTGCAACAGATTTTAAATATTTTGTCAATATGTGTAATTTGCTCTTAATTTTTGTTGTATGTGGAGCTTTTCTTCCTGGGCCTCTGCTGAAAAAGGACCTGTGTCCAGTCAGACTTTCCCAGTAAACAAATGTAAAATAAAATAAATAAATAATAGGTTCACAGGGCATTACCTAGAGGCGACATTTCTGACCATAATAGAGATGCCACATCAGGTCTGAAGGTATGGCAAGGACTGAATCCAGCTAAGTAATGAGTAATGTTCTGGCACAGAAACTGTTTCAGTTACACTACATACGTGAATGTGTTATACGTGCAGTTTGTTGTTAACACTTCCAGCTCTGAGAGGAGAAACCCTAATGTGGTCATACTTAGGATTTACAATATTACTATATCTAGGGTTGGAATATTTACAAGTCCAGCATGACATAGAAAAGGCAGTATGGGCTCATCCAGGGCATTCACCAGTAAGTGGAAAGCATGGAGTAAGAGGATTAGGCAATCTATAGTATAGCAGGTTAGCCTGTATTCCATCCCGTTCCAGCCTAACACATACTGGAGGTCTCTAGAATGACACCAACTACTTATACAACTGAAGTCAAGTATCGCATGCTTTTTTTAGTTATGCATAATTCTGGGTGATATTAGGATTCCAGTCTGGATAAGACTTTTGGATGCATCCAGCATATGCATGTTAAGATTCATCATGATTCTATGAAAGTACCTTAAAGCTGAGTGTTGAAAATCATTCACTGCCTCATGAACAACAACTATTTAAAATTCACATTTCTGTTTTGTCAGGGACTGAGGAACAATTATGGCTTCATAGGCGAATCAACTAGCATGCTATTTTGTTGGTGTCCAACCATATGATCATGGCGTTTTCTGGTGGACAGTGCAGTCACTGATTGTTAGAATTGTACATGTATTCTCTGAACTTGTGGAACTGGAAAGCTTAGAAACCACAGGCTGGTGTCTCTACTATGTGAGAAAGTAGTGCTTACTTGGTAGTGCATTTATGCTGAACTAAACATCATGTTTCTAGAGTTTGTGAGGTTATGGGACTACTTTTTTTGACAAATCTTAGCGTGTGTTAGATTGGTGGTCATGTGTATATGAGAGGATGATGTCGTGCTCTGTTCACAGACTTTGTGATAAGTTCTCCTTCATGTTGATATAACAGTTAAATGGGGATGGGTGGTGGTGGATGAACACAACTTACCATCTTATTTTAAAATTTATCTTTACAGGACTAGTATTTATTTTTACAAGATACACAGACTGAGCTGATGATGAGCTATTTCATGTATCTAGAGTACAGGGTTTGATTCCTTTCCTCTCCTTATGCCTACTATGTGACTTTGAGCAAGTCACTTAACCAAAAAGTGCTTCCAGGTCACCCCTGAAAAGGAAAAGTTTGTTTAATGGGGTTACCCAGTCAACAAATAAGTAATACAATATAAATACAATAAATGCTCATTCTCTGCTGAGTCTGTATGTGAAGGAAAGTTGAATGTGTCCCTGATTTAATAAAACATCGCTGACTTTTTCTCACCTTTTTGGTTGGTGCATCATAAAATCTGTGGTTTTCTGGAGGACTGCTGTCACTAAATGATGACCAATGACAGACTTTCAGAGTTTATGCCCCTCAGAAATTACATGCTGATGCAAAAACTATTATTCCAACAGCTTTCCAAGTATATGACAGCAATATTTAAAGTCTATCCCTGATTTTTGACTGTGCCCCTTATTTTTGGATTTGATCCTGTTTCTTGCACTGAGAGTTTAAGAGATCATTTTATTTTTCATCACAGTTAAATGAGGTTTACATGACAAAGTGGCTGTAACTGTGTGGGTTGGGGCTGGAGGCTGTGGATGAAAGTGGTTTACCTCTGGTCATTTGCTGAATTAACCATCTGAATTTACAGGATTAGTGACCATTTGTGTTGAAATAAGTTGAAATATTTTTGTATATTTATTTGAATGAAAGAATTCAGAGCAGCCACGGTGGTGCAGTGGTTAGTGTTGTTGCCTCACAGCAAGAGGTTCTCAGGTTCGATCCTCGGCTGGGGTGCCTTCTATGTGGAGTCTGCATGTCCTCCCTGTGGTCACGTGGGTTTCTTCTGGGTGTTCCGGTTTCCTCCCACATCTCAAAGACATGCTGTAGGTGGATTGGACACTCTAAATTGTCCCTAGACATGAGCACATGCATGTGTGTGCCTTCTGTGGAAGGTTGGGTGCTGGGCTGGCAACTCAACACTGTAAAACTCCACTGCCAATCATGAGTGGACAGGTGATCCGCTGTGGTGACCCCTAACCGGGAAAAGCCAGAAGAAGATTTGAAGCAAAGAAGTCAACTGTCCCTGAATTCTCTGGATGCCACTGATATTGAATCTATACTAGGTCTGTTCCTCATAAAATCTGTGGTTTCTGGCAAATCATTGTGGAGTTTAGTCATTAAAAAATGACAGAAATGTGAGTTTCAGACTTTATATCCTTATCCAAATTCATGCTTATGCAAATAATTGCTCTAGCAACTTACTATTTCTGATTCTTGGCCTTTGTCCCTTATCATTTTTGGGCTTTGTTACTGATTTTTCTTTTGCTAAGAAGTTGAGAAGTATAATATTTTATCAAAATCAGATTAACTGTACAGAGCAAAGTGCTCTAATTGCTGGGTGGAAGTTTGAGCTCTCTGTGGATGAAAGCAACTTCCTCTCTTGTTTGCTGAGTGAAAACTGTCTGCCTTGGCAGGATTAGTGTGGGTTTGGTGAAATAAGTTTTATTTTTATCTCTATGAGCCATTTCAGGTGTACACATACATCGATGGGCTATCATTGCCAGGTATGGGGGCTGTTTTTTGGTGATAATGGTTGACTTTGGCTGTCTTGATCAGGTTAAACAGTCATTCCTCTGGCTGTTAAAGACTATTGTGCATTTGAATAAAGCAAGTTAGGGTACTCTATTGTTGCAGGTTTATCACCATCGGACATTTGAGGTGTATCTAGTCAAGCAGTTGTAATTAATAGGTACTGCCTTTAGTGGAATAAAATGACAACAGTTCAAATGACTGAAAGTGTGGAAGGTGAATCCAAAAGAATATGAACATTTATGCATGGTCCAAAAAAGTGTGCAAGAATGTGAAGGGTTCCCATAGTTTGAAAACTACAGAAGATACATGGTGCACTTAATCTGCCATTGCATTCTTGCATTGTCTGTCTGCTTTGGAAATCTTATTTGTTTTTTATTTCTACCACAGCATTTGAAAGTCACTTTTTTAGTTGCAAACATTGATCATCACGTTTGTCTGACAAGTGTGATGATCACTCCTCTGCAGTCCTCAGACAATGCTTAAACAGAACGTAGGACTGCTTACAGTGAAATGTTTCATACCACCTGCTGCTTTTTGTGCAGTAAACAGCTAAAAAATCTGATTCCCTCGTAAAGAAAAGCTGGCGCCTTTATTTTGTTTGTGGATTACAGGGTTGCCTAAGTAGGTGTGGCAACCCCTTCATCAGATAGTGAGCATGCCCTCTGACCTTTCTTTGGTATCTCTTGCCAGTATTTTACTTGTTCTTTTTTCTACTCAATAATCTACTGACCAGTGACATAACAGAACATCAACTCTATGTATGTGTGTGTGTGTGTGTGTGTGTGTGTGTGTGTGTGTGTGCATATAATATATATATATATATATATATATATATATATATATATATATATATATATATATTTATATAGTGGATATAAAAAGTTTACACACCCCTGTTAAAATGCCAGGTTTTTGTGATATAAAAAGGTGAGACCACGATAAATCATTTCAAAACTTTTCACACCTTTAAGGTGACCTATAACCTGTACAATTCAATTGAAAAACAAACAAATCTGTTGGGGAAAAAATATAAAAAATAAAAAATGTACAATATGCTGGTTGCATAAGTGTGCACACTCTTAAACTTATTTATTTATTTATTTTATTTTATTTTACATTTGTTGACCGGGCTAGTCCAGCTGGATAATTTCCATTTTCAGTGGAGGCCCGGGGAGAAAAGCTCCACAATTAAAACAAGGTTAAACATTTAAGCAACAATGCATACATTTTAGTGTAGTAGAAAATACAGCGAAAAAAAAGCAGGTAAAAAACAAATAGCCTAAGCTATATATTCATATTTTTTTTTTTTTTTTTTTTAGAACAGCACAGTAATTTAGTCATTTGAAATAGCAGGGAAAGATAGTGATTTTTATGTAGGGTGGTATGGCTGAAGAGCGAAGAAGTCATTTAGTCTGGATTGGTACAGGAGCAGAGCCAGAAGTTGTTAAGATGTAATAGAAGTTGTTTTTTGAAAAGTTGAAAGGAGTCTAGTGAGGTAATGTGTGGGGGGAGGTTATTCCATATTTTCCCTATGGAGTTTGAAAATAGACAGTTACATGCTGAATTTGTAATTCTAGTTGTGGTGACTTGTATCTTTTGCAGATCATAACTGTTTCAAGTTTTTGTAGGGAGTAAGGAGGTTACTGAGAGCTGGTGTTTTTGTTGGTTGATAAAGAATGTTATGTGTAATTAAGAGTTGTTGATAGATAAGCTTGTTAGGTAGTTCTAACCATTGTAATTGTTTTAAGTTATTACAGTGGTGAGTTCTGTACTGAGATGCTGTGTGGCAAAACGGGCTATATTATGATAGGATGTAGTTAGTTTTTTCAGGTTACCTTTAGAGAGATTGGTGTAAATAGAGGAAGCATACAGTAGGGTGGAGATAAGATGTGATTGAGCTAAGGTGGTCTGTGCTTCTGGAGTAAGGAAGGGTTTTATTCTGTACAGTGAACCTATCTTTTTATTTACTGCTTTTATAGTGTTATTGATATGACAATCATAGTTAAGATTATTATCAATAGTAACACCAAGCAGTTTGGTAGTAGAGTCTGGGGAGATAAGAGAATTGTCAGCTGCAGTAATAGTAAAATTTAGTTGAGGAGATTTGTGGGTAGGTGAGAATAGTAATAGTTTTGTTTTCTTGGAGTTGAGAAGGAGACATCTTTTTGAGAACCATTGTTCAACGGTTGAAAAGGTAGATTGTGTGAGTGACTGGAGTTCAGATTGGGTGGGAGCTGTAAAGATGATGGTAGAATCATCTGCATATTGTATGCAGGTAGTGTTATGGATAGATGATTGAAGATCATTAATAAAGATAGAGAATAAGAGTGGGCCTAATATTGATCCTTGAGGTACTCCTAAGGAGATAGGTAGTAGAGCAGATAGAGAATTTTTCCAGAGTACTGCTTGTTGTCGGTTTTCAAGGTAGGATGAGAACCACGTTAAGGAGGAAAAATCCAAGGCAAGTGAGTTTAGTATGTGTAGGAGAAGTTTATGGTTGACCATGTCGAAGGCTTTTGACAGGTCTAGGAAAAGTCAAGCAGTTAGTTTGTTATTATTACGGTTACAGTTTATTGTGTTAGTAAAGGAAAGTAGTGCAGTGGTAGTACTATGTGAGGGTCTAAATCCATGTTGAGTGTTTGCTAGTAGGTTATTTTGAAGGAGATGGTTAAGTAGTTGTTTGTGTATACATTTTTCCATGATTTTAGCTAGTGGAGATAATAGTGCTATTGGGCGGTAGTTAGAGAGGTCAGTGGATTTGCCTCCTTTATGTAAGGGTATGATGTGTGATATCTTCCAGATTGCTGGAAAATCACTTTCTTTTATGGATCTGTTTATTAGGATCGAAACAGGGTAGGCTATAGCTTTTGCTGCTACCTGAAGGAATTCAGCAGGAAGCTTATCTGCTGAGGGGGTAGTGGGTTTAAGTTTTTGTAAGAGAGATTGTATGTAGGACTAAACTAATCCTTTGTTGTGTGTGCACACCCTTAAACTAATACTTTGTTGAAGCACCTTTTGATTTAATTACAACATTCAGTCTTCTTGAGTAGGAGTCTATCAACATGGCACATCTTGACTTGGCAATATTTGCCCACTCTTCCTTGCAAAAGTGCTCCAACTCTGTCAGAGTGTGAGGGCATCTCTTGTGCACAGCCCTCTTCAGGTCACCCCACAGATTTTCTATTGGATTTAGGTCTGGGCTCTGGCTGGGCCATTCCAAAACTTTAATTATCTTCTGGTGAAGCCATTCTTTTGTTGATGTGGCTATATGCTTGGGATCTTTGTTGAAAGGTGAAATTCCTCTTCATCTTCATCTTTCTAGCAGACACCTGAAGGTTTTGGGCCAAAAGTGATGGGTATTTGGAACTGTTCATAATTCCCTCCACCTTGACTAAAGCCCCAGTTCCAGCTGATGAAAAGCAACCCCAAAGCATGATACTGCCACCCCCATGCTTCACCATGGGGATGGTGTTCTTTTGGTGATGTGAAGTGTTGTTTTTGCGCCAAATGTACCTTTTTGATTTGTGCCCAAAAAGTTCAACATTGGTCTCATCAGACCATAACACATTTTCCCACATGCTTTTGGGAGACTTGATGTATTGTTTTGCAAATTTTAGCTGGGCCTGGATGTTTTCTGTGTAGGAAATGGCTTCTGTCTTACAACCCTATCCCATAGTCCAGACATATGGAGAATATGGGAGATTGTTGTCATATGTAGTATACAACCAGTACTTGCCAGAAATTCCTGCAGCTCCTTCAATGTTGCTGTAGGTCTCTTGGCAGCTGTCCTGACTAGTTTTTGTCTTGTCTTTTCATCAATTTTGGAGGGACGTCCAGCTCTTTGCAATGTCACTGTTGTCCCATATTTTCTCCACTTTTTGATGACTGTCTTCACTGTGTTCCATGGTATATCCAATGCTGTGGAAATTTTTTGTATCCTTCTCCTAACTGACATCTTTCAACAATGAGATCCCTTTGATTTTTTTGTAAGCTCTCTGTGAACCATGGCTTTTGCTGTAGCAGGCAAATGAGTAAATGTCAGGAAAATCCTACTAGGACAGCTGAACTTTATTTGGGGTTAATCAGAGTCTCTTTAATTGATGGCAGGTGTGTACCCAAGAAGACTGAATGTTGTAATTAAATCAAAAGGTGCTTAAACAAAGTATTAGTTTAAGGGTGTGTAGACTTATGCAACCAGCGTATTGTGCGTTTTTTATTTTTTTATATGTTTTCCCCTAACAGATTTGTTTGTTTTTCAATTGAATTGTACAGGTTATAGGTCACATTAAAGGTGGGAAAAAGTTTTGAAATGATTTATTGTGGTCTCATTTTATATATATATATATATATATATATATATATATATATATATATATATATATATATATATATCTATATATATATACTTACAATTACTTTGTCGATCGCACTTTGTGTGATTGACATTTGTGAGAAACTGGCTTTGGCCGAACTGAAATTATGAATGCCACAATGTCGAACCTTACAATAGTGAGCATTTGCTTTTGTAAGGTTCGACATTGTGGTGCAGATCGCACTATAGTGGGGATCGGGAAATGTACCCTTTCCTTCACTGTAGTGCAATCATGGAGTTTGTGCATATAAGTGGGGGTGGGGTGCAGGTGGGCTTGCCCCCTGCAAAACTATTTGTTAATGTTGAGCGGTAATGCAGCATTTCAGTAAAGATGACATTTTCGAAATTTCGACTTTACTAGGCTGTCTTCAACATTTTTTGTGTTCGGTGTTGAGATTTCCGAACATGTGATTCAGACATCTTAAACTATATATATATATATATATATATATATATATATATATATATATATATATATATAATATGTATGTTTATATAGACAAGTAGTGATTTTTCAACCAATCAGTTTGGTGACATTTTATTCTAAAAAAGCACATAAACTGCAGAGTAGTATAATGGAGCCAGTCTGGTCTTCTTTTCAATCCTAGTTTGTAGTCTGCTGCAGAAATCCTTTTTACATGAAATAAATGCTTTTTACCTGAAACTGGGGTTGGGAGGGTGGCCTAATGATTAAGGTGTTTGCTTTACAAACACAAGGTGCAGGGTTTGAGTCTCACAAGGGATAATTGGCTAGGCTTAAAATGGCTCACAAGGGCAGTTAGCTTAGTATGAATCTATGAACCTATAGATCATTAGTGCTGCCTGAAAAGTGAGCTAGTTTGTCTACAGTGTATGAATGGAATGTAGCACTGTATACAGTACACTGCTTTGCAATGATTTATAATAAAAAGGTAGCCAAACAGATGCTGAGGTAAGTATAAATAGGTTCATAGGTTTATACTAGGCTATCTGCCCTAAGGCATTTATAAGCCTAGCCCAAATTTTTGTGGCTTACGCCACCCCTTATATGAAAAAATACTGTGCCCATTAGTTTGTTGTGCCTCTGTCCAGCAGTGACACAGAGATGATTCCTGGGATAAACCTACGATCTCCCATCCACAGGTCAAGATTTCTCTTGAACAGAGCCAGCGAGGTGCTCTGCCTCACATGGATCGGGATTTTATTCCACAGCATAGGGAGTCTCTGAGTGATAAATCTATCCCTCCAGCACGTCCTGTTTATATCCATGCTAAGGTTTAAGTCACTTGCTCTAGTGGTTTGGGTGGATTTGGATTTTTTTGAGGTGGAGCATGTCCATTAATTCCGGGTTGGACATGGCCTTGTATGCCAGGCACATGTCACCTCTGAGCAGACGGTATGCAACTGAATAGAGCTGGAGTTTCTTCAATCTGGCAGCATATGACAGATTTTGGAGTCCCTTTATCCTTTTGGTGAGGAACTTTTGGGGTCTCTCCAATTGCTGCAGATGTCAGGTGAGATACATCCCGAATGGGGCATTGTACTTGATCATTGGTCTGATAAGTGAAGAGTACAGGGGAACAATGACTTCACTAGATCTGGATGTGAATCCCTTCATGATCAGGTGGGCAATGTAGAAGGTCTTTCTAACCACTTTAGCAAAGTGAGTGTCAAAAGAAAGGCCACTGTCAACCTGGGTCCCCAGGTCCCTGATAACCTCTTCTGTGCTTAGTGGATTGCCACCTATATGGTAGCTTGAGGTTACCTTGTTTTTCCCGAAGGGTATGACTATACATTTTTTGGCATTTAACTTCAGGCCATGGCTCTGGCACCAGCTATCTGTTTCCGTGAGTCCCTTCTGAAGGATATCCATGTCCGATGCACTTTCCACTATGGCGCCCAGTTTGCAGTCGTCTGCAAACTTTGTCAGCCAAAGTCCTCCCATGTTGGCCTGTACTTCTGAGAAGTAGATGCCGAACAATAGGGGCCAAGGACCGAGCCCTGTGGGACACCACTTGTGACCGGCTTGGAGTCTGACATAGCGCCAGCAACTCTAACCCTGTGGGTTCTGTCCTTAAGCCAGTTTGCAACCCATCTTGTGACATATGGGTTTACATTTAAGCTGGTAAGTTTTTCTACAATACCCGAGTGGGGTATTGTGTCGAAACCTTTGCAAGGTCAAGGTAGGCTGTATGGACTGCCTTTCCCTCATCAATGGCCTTGGTGACTGTTTCGAAGAAGTCGACCAAGTTCAAAAGGCATGATCTGCCCTTGACGAAGCCAAACTGGGTCGGGTCCAATGTCTGCAAGTCCCCTATATCTTTGTTTATGAGCTCCATTATGATCCTCTCCATAGCTTTGCAGACTAGACTTGTTAAGCTTATGGGGCGGTAATTACCAGGGTCCGTAGAGGCACCGCCTTTGTGGAGTGGGACCACAGTTGCCGTACGCCACTCCTTGGGCATGTATCCTGTGGTAAGGCTGAGATTAAACAGCTGCCTTATGTGCGAGTTTAATTCCTCATTTAGCTCGTGTAGCAAACAGCTGGGGACACCATCCGGTCCCATTGATGCTGTGTTTTTAGCTTTAGAGAGAGCAGCTTTCACCTGCGCATTTGAGATGTCTGGGAGGCTACACTCTGCTGGGATAGTTATCTCTCCTTTAGGGGAGGGGGGTGAAGTTTGCACTGAACCTGTCTGCCAGTATGTTGGCAATGTCTGTGGGTTCAGTGATTTTTGTATCATTTTGGACTAATTCTGAGCATATCTGGGAGTTTCCACCCAGGTTCCTAACATAGCTGAAAAAGGCCTTATGATTGTCCTTTGAATCCATGGCAATTTTTCTCTCAAAATTGGCCTTAGTTGATTTTATGAGTGCTCGTATTTTTTTACTAATAATGATCAGGGGTGACTTCCCTTTTATGGATTTTGTTCTATCATGTAATAGCTTTCTCCTCTTATTGTAAAGTTTGTTAATGACTGGGGTCCACCAGACTAGACGTTTACCCTTTGTGGAAAGAGTCTTGGTTTTATTTGGGATTGCCTGATCCATGCAGTCCTGGAGGTGTTCATAGAAGGCATTTGTAAGGGCTTCCGCAGCTTGGGTTGTGGTTTCCACTGGCTCAGGGGCCTTGAAGGATACCACACCAGTCTTGAGTAGTGTGAAGTTTGCTTTAGAGAAGTTCTTCACTGTGGTCTTTTTTGTTTGGGGTGGGGGCGGGATGTGGATTTCCAGTGAGATTAGTTTATGATCAGATCTCACCAATGAGGGATATACTTCGGTGTGGAGCATTTTGTCCCCATGTTTGTGATAGTGAGATCTAGTATATTTTCTCCTCTCGTGGGAACAGTGACTAGCTGTTCCATGGCATTTGAATTTATGAACTCCAGGAACCGTTGGGCTAGAAAGTTAGGGCTTGAGTAATGTTCCCAGTCTATATTCGGGTAGTTGAAGTCACCCAATATGATGGTGTTTGGAGATACATTTATACCCTCCAGTGTCTTCAGGAAGGCTGTGTGGGGTTCCTGAGTTTGAGAGGGTGGCCTGTAGCATGCTACAATTTGTAGAGCAGTTTTGCCTATGGTTAGTTGCACCTGGATGGTTTCCGAGCTTGTGCATTGCCACCAACCTGGAGGTGTGGGTATCCTTTATGAATATGGATACACCCTCCTTTTGTGGTGTGGTCCGGGTTTTGGAGCGGAACGCATGATATGAGGTAAAACCTAATAGTGCCGGGTGCTCTCAGGAGCCTTGAACCAGGTTTCAGTTAGAGCACAGACATCGATGTTCTCCATACTGAGAAGGGCCTCGAGTGCGTGCATTTTGAGATTTAGACTTCTGGCATTGAGCAGCATTACCCTCAGTTTCTTCCCATTTTGTTTTCTAGGGTGGTAGGTTTAGAATTTGAGCCTTGCCTAAAAAGGCACTATGGGGTGGCAAGAGCCTTAGCCAATATCCGGAATCCCAGGGTGACAGGTGCAAGCCGTCCCTTGCAGAAGCGTGGCTTGTCAAGCATGTCATCCCAGGCAGACAGACACTGGATCCCCTTTGAATGACACCAGACATTAAGCCAATTGTTAAAGCTGATCATCTTGTCTCTATATTGTGGCATCATTCTTGGTGAAGGAAGGATACTGCTCAGGGTCAGGGTCATACCTGCCTGGGCTATATAATCAGAGAGCTCCTCTATGTCTCTTTTCATGTAGTCCAGGGAGGTACGTCTCAGGTCATTCACACCAGCATGGACAATGACTGTGTCATATTTGTACTTGCCGTGGAGTGACCAGAGTGCTTGTGTTATGTGGTGGATTCTAGCGCCCGATAGACAGCTTACTGTGACCCTCTCCTTGTTCAGCCTGGTGAGTGGGATGTCAGTGTGTCTGACTATGGAGTCACCTATGACAAGTATGTTTGGTGTTGTATTTGGCCTTAAGGGCTGTGACTGCTTTGCACACTGCTTTTGTGGTTTATGTGTTGCTTGTGGGGTGTCTTGAGGTAGCAGTTGTTTGGGTGTCTGCTTTGCAGGCCTCTGCTGTTTAGGTAAATTTTTACTCAGAGCCTCTGATATGTCTTTGTGTGTTTATGTGCTTGATTCAGTGGTGTGGTAGCATTATGTGAGGCTGGTTTTGTGGTGTGTGTAGTTGCCTTCTCCTCCTGTCTGGTCTTGCCAGTCCTGAGTTGAGAGAGCTCAGCCTCCAGTTTGGCTAAATAGTTGCATCTCTCGCAAGTATTTGTGTTATGTGGGAGGAGGAGAGGGTTGTCTGTGTACATGAGGCAGTTATAACATTGCCTCAAGATTCCCAGATTCACCCGCTGGACCGGAGAGGAGATTGACAACTGACCTTTGGACATGCTAGAATAATATTGGGAATTCCTTAATAATTGAAAACAAGGGCCAGTGGGGAGTGAGGGTGTAGTGCTTTTAATTTTTAGTGCTGACTTATATAATTGCTTTAGTGAGCAAGTACCAGGTAACTTGAGTGCAATGTGTTACAAGTAACTAAATGCAAAAACGACAAACAGTAACTTTCTTTCAAGTGAAACAAGGAACTAGTACAGTAAGCAATGCAGATATCACTAGTGATCCACAGAAGCGCTGAGAAGCCGCGTATTAGGTGGAATTAGCTTCCAGGGAAATAACAAGCAAACAAACAACAAGCATGTAAACAAAGCTAGATTCAGCAGGCCTGGATCTAGTCTATGCTAGAGCAAACAAGGTGTACCAATTTCAGTAAGATACAGTTCAAATACTGGTACTTTTACATGGTTTGCAGACAGCTTCTGTCTCTTTACATCCAGTGCCAAGAGTCTAAGAAGGGCTGGATAACTGTGTGTGGTAAAACACTTCTTCACTTTGCAAGTGCTTCCTGTGACAAGTTTGTGGCAGTATTTTATAATTATTTGAGTTCTAACATAATCCCAATGGTCAATGACCAGGTGTATCGGCTTGCACCTCTGCATAACTGGTTTCAGTGAAAGTAACATAAAACAGAAGAGTATTTACTGACATATCTAGTCCTCTCTTTTCGTGAGGTACTGAAGATGTGAAATCAATTTTAAAATATTTACTTATTCTATTTTATAAGTAGAACTAAAGTTTAAATATTAATTACTTTTATTTTTAAATTTTTATAAAGCAGCTCTGGATCAATAAGCCAATGGCTATAGAGTTTCCAGTGTCCATTTTCTCAGCTTGGATTACCTTGGATAGCTCTGTTGAGCGAAAGCTAGAGAAAGAACTAATTAAGTTGTCGAACATGATCTAAGGATTACTGCACTCACTATATGGTCTCTGACAGAACACAGATTGAAAATAGATGACATTATGGTAATGGAGAGGCAGGATATCCTGTGTATCCAGGAGACAAGATTGAAGGGCAGTGCTGCAAAGCCACTTGGGTTGGAATCCCAAGTCTACTACTCAGGGGTAAGTGATACTGCAAACAGTGTAGAAATTTTGGTGAAGGAGTGTCTTCAAAATAATGTGAGTGATGTCATCAAAATTAGTAATAGACTCATGGCAACCAGACTCAAGTGTAAAGATAGGGCAGTATTCATAATCTCACCCTATGCCTCAAGCTGGATTGTGATATCAAGGAAAAGAGTGCATGGAGTGCATAAAGCAGAACAACATGGATTGGTGTTGATAAGGGAGGACATGAATACTCATATCAGGACACACTGATCCACATGGGAGGGGCAAGGAGAAGCCTTTCTAGATTTCTGTCTGGCAAAATAGCTTCATGGTGGCCATATTTCTCAACCTCTTAGTGCTAGAAATCTGGACAAAACCTAAAATAATAGGGAACGAAGGCATAAAAATAGGGATAGATGTTAAATATTGCTCTTACAAATTTAGGAAGTTGCTACAATAACAGGATTGTGCTAGCATTCATTTTTCTGAAGCATATGAAGTCTAAAACTCAAATGTATGTCACTATTTAGAGACTTAATCATCAGGGATTTGCCAGAAAACCACAAGTTTTTATGAGGAATATACCAAAAATATGAGGCAAAAATCTGGATGTTCCTCAAACATCTGGACAGTTGAGAGGTATGATGGTGACCAACACATGCAGAGTAGTCACATGATCACATACAAGAGTAGCCAACATGTAACTCAGGTAGACTTTTTCCTTGTAAGGAAAGGACAGTAGGGGTAGAGGCAGGGATTGCAAAGCCATATCCAGTGAAACAGTTGGCTCCCAGCATAAACCACTGTGGCCACAATCAGGTGTAAACAGTGGTCAGAGAAGGGTCTAAAGTCAACAGACACTAGGCTGAAGATCTGGAAGTTGACTGTAGCAAAAGTACATTGAGGACACTAGCACATCAGGAAAAAGAAGAAATATGAGGAGGTGTTGAAGAAGAATGGCAACATTTCGAAACAGCATATGTGAAGACTGTAGAACAGATATGCAGCTGAACCAGGTATGGAAATAAGGTACATAAGATAAGCTGGTGGTGGAGTGCAGAGGTCCTGGAAGTCATCAAAAGAGTGAGAGACAGAAAATACAGACCAGGCTAAGAAGGAATTCTGGCTGGCTAACAAAAAGATTTGTAGTTACAATAGCAAAGAACAAGACATCAGTGGTACTCTACCATCTTTTGGAAAGTGACTTAACAGATGGACAGACAGCAAGATAAAGTAGAAAGTCATCAGACAGCCTTCATAAAGGATGTCAGCAACAACCTATTCACCAATCCACAGGATGTCAACTCCAGATGGAAGGAGAACATCCAGCAGTGACTGTATGAATAAAACCCCACAGAAGCTGGCCTGACTGCCTCTGACACAGCCTAGATTGAAAGAGGAAGAAAAGCCTCTCCTAGAGGAAGACAATACTTTACGAAGATAAATGAAATCAGGGAAAGGCTCCAGAGGGTATTCATAGCTGTATATAGAGAAAAGTTTATCCCAGATGGCTAGAGAATCAGCATTCTGGTGTCAGCATGTACAAGAACAAAGGGAACATGCACAACTCTGGGCAGAACAGAAGTAACAAACTCCTACACTGCATGGAAATGTTGCAGAGGGTAATGGATAAACAAATATGCAGAGCAGTTGAAAGTAAGATGGGAGATGAGCAGTTCAGATTCAGATGAGGATGCAACATAAATGACTCAATGTTTATAGAGATACAGATAGTTGAGAATAGGCTAGCAATGAGGAAAGAGACTAACTGGGCATTCCTAGAGTTGGAGGATGCATATGACAAAATCCCAAGAAAGCTGATTTGGGTAGTTCTGCAACAGTTTTAAGTGCTGACAACATTGGAAGAACTAGTGCAGGCTATATCCAAGGACCCAATGACAGAAATATGAACAGTTTTTGAACTCACTGATGGGTTCCCCTTGGGAGTGGGTGTGCATCAGTGTTCATCTCTTATTTTGTTGCTGTTATGGGTTCCCCTTGGGAGTGGGTGTGCATCAGTGTTCAGCCCTGATTCTGTTGCTGTTATGGGTTCCTCTTGGGAGTGGGTGTGCATCAGTGTTCAGCTCTGATTCTGTTGCTGTTATGGGTTCCCCTTGGGAGTGGGTGTGCCTCAGTGTTCAGCTGTGATTCTGTTGCTGTTATGGGTTCCCCTTGGGAGTGGGTGTGCATCAGTGTTCAGCTCTGATTCTGTTGCTGTTATGGGTTCCTCTTGGGAGTGGGTGTGCATCAGTGTTCAGCTCTGATTCTGTTGCTGTTATGGATTCCCCTTGGGAGTGGGTGTGCATCAGTGTTCAGCTCTGATTCTGTTGCTGTTATGGGTTCCCCTTGGGAGTGGGTGTGCATCAGTGTTCAGCTCTGATTCTGTTGCTGTTATGGGTTCCCCTTGGGAGTGGGTGTGCATCAGTGTTCAGCTCTGATTCTGTTGCTGTTTTGGGTTCCCTTTGGGAGTGGGTGTGCATCAGTTTTCAGCTCTGATTCTGTTGCTGTTATGGGTTCCCCTTTGGAGTGGGTGTGCATCAGTGTTCAGCTCTGATTTTGTTGCTGTTATGGGTTCCCCTTTGGAGTGGGTGTGCATCAGTGTTCAGCTCTGATTCTGTTGCTGTTTTGGGTTCCCCTTGGGAGTGGGTGTGCATCGGTGTTCAGCTCTGATTCTGTTGCTGTTTTGGGTTTCCCTTTGGAGTGGGTGTGCATCAGTGTTCAGCTCTGATTCTGTTGCTGTTATGGGTTCCCCTTTGGAGTGGGTGTGCATCAGTGTTCAGCTCTGATTCTGTTGCTGTTTTGGGTTCCCCTTGGGAGTGGGTGTGCATCAGTGTTCAGCTCTGATTCTGTTGCTGTTTTGGGTTCCCCTTGGGAGTGGGTGTGCATCAGTGTTCAGCTCTGATTCTGTTGCTGTTATGGGTTCCCCTTGGGAGTGGATGTGCATCAGTGTTCAGCTCTGATTCTGTTGCTGTTATGGGTTCCCCTTGGGAGTGGGTGTGCCTCAGTGTTCAGCTCTGATTCTGCTGCTGTTTTGGGTTCCCCTTGGGAGTGGGTGTGCATCAGTGTTCAGCTCTGATTCTGTTGCTGTTATGGGTTCCCCTTTGGAGTGGGTGTGCATCAGTGTTCAGCTCTGATTCTGTTGCTGTTATGGGTTCCCCTTGGGAGTGGGTGTGCATCAGTGTTCAGCTCTGATTCTGTTGCTGTTATGGTTTCCCCTTTGGAGTGGGTGTGCATCAGTGTACAGCTCTGATTCTGTTGCTGTTATGGGTTCCCCTTGAGAGTGGGTGTGCATCAGTGTTCAGCTCTGATGCACACCCACTCCCAAGGGGTGTGGGTGTGCATCAGTGTTCAGCTCTGATTCTGTTGCTGTTATGGGTTCCCCTTGGGAGTGGGTGTGCATCAGTGTTCAGCTCTGATTCTGTTGCTGTTATGGGTTCCCCTTGGGAGTGGGTGTGCATCAGTGTTCAGCTCTGATTCTGTTGCTGTTATGGGTTCCCCTTGGGAGTGGGTGTGCATCAGTGTTCAGCCCTGATTCTGTTGCTGTTTACACTGGTGATGCACTACATTAACAGTTAAGCTGGAGAGGACAGATCAGTAAAGGTATTTGTATGCAGACAATGTGGCACTAAAAGCAGACCTTGAATAGGAACTTCAGGAAATTATACGGGAATAGAATACAAAACTGAGGGCACATGGGATGAAACTGAGTACAGAAAAGACAACTGTCATGGCAGCAAATGGGGAAATCAGAACAAAATGGAAATTGAGATGGAATGGAAAATACTGGTACAGGTAACACCTTCGTATATCTCATAGGTATGGCGAAGGAGGAGGGAAGTCTGAAATGGAGGTCAGAGCTTGAATCAGAGGGGCTGAAGTCAACTAACATGGACTGCCAGAATGTGTGACATGAAAGAAGAGTGCCAATGAAGCAGAAAAGCAAGTTGTACAAAGCAGTGGTGTGACCAGTACTTCTTTATGATAAAGAAACCTGCACAGTGAAGGTGCAGCAGTTAAGGAAACTAGAGGTAATGAAGATGAAGTGCCTGAGATGGGTGGCAGGATGGGGTCTATATCATATGAGCGAATCGCACAAATTGTGAACGCTCATAATATCGAACATACTGGACCTCGAAGTGATTTTTCTGTGATCGCGGTACAGTGAAAAATGGGATATTTGCCCTTTCCTCACTGTAGTGTGATCTTGGAGTTGGAATATATATTTAGCGGGGGGTATGAAGTTTGAGGTCTGGTCCGTTTGATATTATGAGCGTTCGCAATTTGTGCGATTCACTCATATGATATAGACCTGATAGGATGCATGTGAGTGACAGATGAAGAAATGTGGACATCAAAGTAGAAGCCCAAGTAGTTCTAATTGCAGAAAAGGTCAAAGAGAACAAATTATGGTGGTTTGGATAGATGTGCCAGAAAGCAAAAGACAATCTGGTGAAGAAAATTTGGGAGAGACAGGAAGAAGGCTAGAGGAACGAAGGGTATCCAGCAAAGAGAGATGGATGGATTTTAAGAGAGAAGACTTGCAACAGTCACTCATGACAATAGGTGAAGATAGGAGAGTGACACTGAATTGAGAGTGATAGCAACAGTTGAGGCAACACCCCGACCCCATGTTGAAAATGGGAAAAAAGGGGGTTGGTGATGATGATGATGAGGAGGAGGAATGCACATAAGTGTCCTGCAACTTAGAAAGCCTTTTAGCTGACGTTAATGCAACTAAAACAGCAGTTTTTTATGTACCACATAACTGATATTTTTTATCACTACTTTCAGTGTACCTGGTGTCCACAAATGGTGCAGAGCTTCAAGACCATTCATTAGGCCAACATCTCCTTGACAGTCAACACAACTGGTGGGCATTGTACAAGAGGGATTCTCAGGTTGGAGTCCACCTTTTTGACCCACCAGAGAAAAGCTTCAGCTCATTAAGAAATTATTGGAATTGGTTGAGAAAATTCTGGTTTTACATTCAAGCTGACCTGTTAGCTTTACATTTCCTCATATGGAATCTGGCACATGGAATCACAAGAATACTTGGAGGTATGAGCTTGAGGGCATTTAATGTAGCAATTTTATGGCTGTGGCACACTTCTGGTTTGCCAGATTTAGAAAACAGTTCTTGCAAGATACTGTTTCCTGCACTGGAAGAACAGACATATGCAAAGTGGATCTCGGTGTATGACATGGTAAGACCACACTGAATGAAGGGACTGGGGAATATTTCTTTGGACTTGGAGTGTATACTAGATTTTAGAAAGGGTTCATAGAGGAATCCTAAGCCATTACTACCTCTGAACTGGAAGTAGCATAAATAAGGCAATTATTCATGTAAGGAGAGATTTGATTTTCCAGGAGTTTGCAAAAGGCTATAACCCAAGCCAAGTACTTTGTACATATCATTGGTGCCACATAAAGTCCAAAGGCCAAGAAAGTATACAGACTGAGCTCAGGACAGCAAATTGTAAATATTTTCAGTGACTATTGTAGACAAGAATGAGTAAACAAGTGTATTTTAAGTCCAGAGTAACCAAAATAGTATTTGGGTGCAGAAGAGGGAAACACGTTTCAAGGGTGAACACTTGACATAAGAATACCTCACAAAGGTGTTAAGTACACACAGATGTTGTATGGGCTATCTATGCTTCTTACTATGGGAGCAGACATAGTCTGGAATAAAACTGATTTTTTTGTCAAAGATGTGTATGTACCTGTATCACTTTTAATAGAAGATGGGTATAAAGCACTCCGGCTCTTTGGGGAGCTGAGGGATGCCCAATATGGTTTCTTTTTTAATATTGTCAGCCTGCATTACGATTTTTCAAAAGTCATTGCACATTTTGTAACTTTTCCTCATAACATACATATAAAGTAAGATTCTGCAGAACTGCATCCTGGTCATGTGGTGCATCTTACATACTGGAACTTTCTGAAGTATGTCCATATTTGTGCACAGTGCATCATGGAACTGCTGCTTGGATATGTTGCATGCATCCCTTTGGAACAACTGATATGCTCTGGCCACTGACCAGTAGTTTCACATACGCTTACTGAAAGCTTTGGAAAGGTAATACATGGTTGCTGAAATGATTTCTGATGTTACACCTATCTGCCTCTTTTAGGCCAAGCACTGCAAGTTTCTAATGACAGTTTCCACATGCAGTCATTCCTTATGCTATACAATGTCTGAACTACAGGGAGCATGTCATACCAATCCAATTCACTTTGCATATAGTTTACGAATATAGCTCAACTATCTCAGGATCTAGTTTGCAGTTATCAGACTGGAACCAAGTACAAATGGATAGATTCATAGCCACTCAGTCAATTATGTGGTCTCTTGAACATCTAGGCAGAAATCTCATGTAGTAACACTTACACATCCACCTCCTTTACCTACAAAATAAACAAGAATTTGCCATTTTGTCACTGGAATATTCCCAGTGAGCAGCAAAATGCACATTCTCTTGCAGTAAGCTGTCTCCTCTGTAGTGCAAAGATCTTGTATACTCTTGAAAATACCACAACGCATGCAAACATTTCACAGATGGCATTGTTTGCATTTAGGATTAAACTTTGGGACTGTGACACACACATACTGCTAACCTTGCAAATAGTCTATTGAAAACATAGGTATGCCATTCACTTTTTACTTTCTTTGGTGGAAATATGAAATACACAGTCATTGCTGTATACAAAGTTGCTGAAAATGTTGATTTTTATTTGTTTAAATTACCAGCCTATCTGTTTTTCCTTTCCCCTGGCCAGTTTATGAATATGTATATTGGTGTTCTCATTTAATGAGGAACGTTTCGTCTTATAATGTGGAACAAATGGGTAAAATGTGGAACACTTAGTAACAGCTTACTAAACACTTCACATAGGAAGCTCATGGGATGGTTAAAATGTGCTATTTTTATTTATAAAAATGTTCTTTTGATGAATTAATATGATTCAGTTCTCTTTATCATGGGTATCAGATAACAAAATTCCTAACACTGAATTTGTGACAGATGCTTTAAATGTGGAACTTTCAGGAGCATGAACATTTTAAGACCCCAAATGAGGAATGTTCCTCATAATGAGGTACACTTGAGAGGTATGGCTACTCAATGCCTGTTTAAATTCAGGCACTTCAACACACTAGCTGGAATGGATAGACAGCCCTCTGACACTGGTATACACTTGATTCTTCTTTTATCTGATGGGTATTTCTACGTGAGAGAGTTGCTGTTCACATTTCAACAAATTTACTTATCAGAAACACATATTTTAATCTCTCCATGGAAAAGGGCTGTTTTTGACACGAAAAAAAAGTTTTATGTAACAGTAACAGATATTTAAAGCTTAGCATTTCAATATGTCGATTCTTCTTATGTAAATTTGTCAGACGAGGTTGAAAACTGCCTTTGAACTCCTGACTGATTTGGCTGCTTTGCTTTGCAATGGGAACGCATAACTACATTGGAAGCAGCTGTGTAGGAAAAAGGCAGAAGGGACTCAAGACAGAGATATTTAACTACCGTAACATATCCCATAAAATAGACTTCAATATTACCTTAGATCTATGAGAAGAAAAAGACACAAGCTGAATCAATGCAGTAAAATTCTCAAGAGACATAAACAGCCATGTCTTCATTTAAAAGATTGGTAGACAATTAAGCAGCTTACCTGAAAATGCAACAGAATCATAATAACAAAAAATCAAGAGTGCATTAGAAATATTAAGACAAATAGGAAAATAATGAAATAAGGTGTATGTTTAGCGCAATCTGTAGCTTATTCAGTATGAAACAATAGGGCAGATGACATTGGCCAGACAGGTTTGTAGCGTATGGGTTGCCATGATTGTGCTCCAAAATCAGAAAAAAGACAAACCTGTAAAGTGGTTCTGTGTTGTGAGTCCTGAACCTAACAACACTTTCAGACTGCTAAGTGCTGTTATGGTTAGGACTCACAAAAGAGGCATTCCTTCACTCTCAACTGTTTCTAAATATCTTGCCTCATAGGATCATAGGAGGTTACTAGGCTAATGACCCTGGGGCCCTTACAAGCCTAGCCAAGCGTTTATCCCTAAAAAAGAAACCTCAGTCAGCACCTGTCACCTCTGTCAGTGAGGGACAAAGGTGGAACCCCTTGGACAAATTTATGGTTTCCCATCCACTCATCAAGGTTGTATTTGAAGAGTGTCAGTGAGGTACTCTGTTTGATATGTATGGGAAGTCTATTCCAGAGACGGGACAGTCTCTGGGAGACAAACCTGTCTCTCCAGCAGGTTTTGTTGATGTCGCATATTAGATTTAGGCCTATTGAGTGGGTAACATGCGAGGAGTTAGACTTACGGATGTAGAGCATCTCTAGCAGGGCAGGATCTGATATTGCCTTGTAGGCGAGACACAGATTACCTCTGAACAATCTCTGTGCTACAGAGTAGAATGATAATGATTTAAGCCTGCCTGCATAGGATAGGTGTTGGAGGGCATGGATTCTCTTTTTCAGGCATTTCTGTGGCCTTTCCAGTTTGTGCAGGTGTTTGGAGAGGTACATACCAAAAGGGGCATTATACTCAATTATAGGTCTAATAAGGGAGGAGTACAGAGAGGTATTAACCTCCTTTTTTCTGGATGCAATCTCTTTACTTATAAGATGAAGCAAGTAAAAGGCTTTTCTGACCACCACCGCCATATGATGGTCGAATGTAAGATTGTTGTCAATCTGAGTACCCAGGTATATCAACACAGGTTGTGTGCTTAGGGGGTTGCCGTTGATGTGGTAATCAGTAGGGTCCATGTTTTTGCCGAATGGTATGATAATACATTTGTTTGTGTTTAACTTAAGGCCATGACTTTGGCACCAGTTTTTTGCAGCTGTGAGACCCTCTTGCAGTATATTAACATCAACTGGGGAGTCAATGAATGATAGCACCCAACTTACAGTTATCTGCAAATCTGGTCTGCCACAGGCCCCTTGTTTTTGCCTGGACCTCTGAGATGTATATGCCAAACAGTAGGGGTACCAGCACAGATCCCTGGGGAACACCACTAGTGACAGGTCTGCTGCCAGAGGTGGCAGCACCTATTTTGACCTTGTGAGTCCTATCTGTGAGCCAGTTGGCCACCCATCTGACTAGATAGGGATTAACACCAAGTTGTGTTTGCTTTTTGATGATGCCTGATTGTGGGATTGTGTCAAAGGGCTTGGACAAGTCAAGGTAAGCTGTATGCACTGACTTTACCTCATCCAGGGCCTTGGTGACAGTCTCAAAGAAGTCAACCAGGTTCAATAGGCAAGATCTGCCACTGACAAATCCAAATTTATAGTTTTGTTCTGGGAAGTTTATTGACATTAGTAACTTATTTAACTAACTAGACTGTCTCTGACTTTTTTTCTACTTCTACTTACTTGCTGTCTATGTGACAACACCCACTAAGTGCTTTACTGGCTTTCAAAGCTGGTAAAACACTTAACATTGGGTCTCATCTAAATAGTGTGGGAAGAAATAGCCAGGGAATTGTTATGGCTAGGCTTGTATAAGCCCTAGGGCTGATAGCCTAGTACCAACCTATGAACCTATGTAACCTATGAACCTATGAACCAGTAACTATCTATGAAACCTATGCAAAGGAAAAGGAAAAGTAATGATGTTCCTTGTGAGCTTCATAGCTGTTGTTAATTAGAGATCCTAGTGGGTCCATCAGGCCCACTGGGATCTCAG
The DNA here is from genome assembly GCF_019279795.1 of Protopterus annectens. NCBI lineage: Eukaryota > Metazoa > Chordata > Ceratodontiformes > Protopteridae > Protopterus > Protopterus annectens. Next base: position 519,105,796 of record NC_056745.1, read on the forward strand.
TTTAACCACAGCATCCAGACTGTCTTGGACCAAGTGGGGTGGAGGACAACAACAGTCACCACTCTGCATAAAGGGGGACCATCAACAGACCCATAAAATTATTGACCTCTGTTTGACTAGTCTTACATGCAAGGCCATGGAGAGAATAATCATGGACTTGATAAATAACGATACAGGAAACCTCCAAACTCTGGATCCATCCAAGTTCAGCTTTGCCAAGGACAGGTCATGACTGCTCAATCTGGTGGGGTTCTGTGAGAAACTCACTAGGGTCATGGATGAATATAAAACAGTGCATACTGCCTACCTTGACCTGGCTAAGTCAGTTGACACATTTTCTTACTCAGCAATTATAGATAAACTCAGAAAACTGTGCACAAATCCCTATGTCACCAGATGAGCAGCCAAACGGGTCATGGACAGGACACATGTCATTAGAATGGGTGGATCTAGATCCAGCAAGAGTCCATTTACTAGTAGTGCGCCATGAAGCTCAGTGCTGGGACCTTTCGTGTTTGAAATATGCTTCTCTGAACTCAAGGCTAATGTAGAAGGCCTTTGGCTGACTGAGTTTGCAGACAACTGCAAGTTTGGGGCAATTACTGAATCCCCCAGTGATGTAGATATCCTTCATAAGAGTCTGAGTTAAACGCAAAAAAATGCATAATCATACCCTTTGGGAAGTCAAATACTCCTGTAAATTACAACATTAATAGCACACACCTAAGAGTGGACTCAGAGGTGAGAGATCTAGGTATAGATAGGTAGTAGCCTGAACTTTGATCACCATGTGTCCACAGTGGTGAGGAAGTCATTCTATGTGGCACAGTTTATAGTAAAGACATGACATCCAGATACAAGGAAGTTACAGTCCCATTGTACTTGACCCTCATCAGACCAATAGCTGAGTACAATCCACCTTTTGGCATGTACTTAACCAGGCACTTGCAACAGCTGGAGCGGCCTCAGATGATAGGGCAGTCAGTAAAATACTCAAAGGCGTAGGCACAAATCTAAGCCATCCTCTAGCCCTTAGGGATTGAAAATCGAGTAATAATGGCTAGGCTTGTAAGGGCTGTTTTTTTTAAACAAGAAACATTTTTATTACATTATCTTGTATGACATAGGCAATCATACATTTATATAAATGAAAACAAACCATATTGACATAATTTTAGTTGCAAACATTATATATCACAAACCACGTTGACATAATTCTAGTTGCAAGCATTATACATCACTTGTAATCTATTATCAGTCAAATATTACATAGCTCATTCAGATCTTGCCTTCTTTTAAACTTGTTCCTTTTCTGCATGTATTGTTTCTACAATTCCCATTCTTTCCTATGTTATTTGCTCCTACCCTTTTCTAAAGATCCCAATTCCAGTCATTTTATCTCTGTTACTATAGTCACTACTTCTAGCAAAGTTGGTTTAGATTTTGATTTCCATTTTCTAGTAATTGCTTTTTTGGCAACCACTATAATTACAAGGCTTTACTATGTCTAGGTAATTCTGATTCTGTATCATAGCTCAAAAAAATAATTTCCTTAGTTACACCAATTGTTCACTCAGTATATCTGACAGAGCAGTCTGCAGGGAATCTTTAAGGTCTGCCATTGCTTGTAAGGGTTCTTGAGCCATTCGCATAGTAACCTGTGAAACCTGTTATGTGTTCTCAACATGGATGCCAAGATCCCCTCTCAAGCTTTGATCTCAAGGTGAATTTCTTGGCAACCATGTCTCGAACACGTAATAACATGATCACAATAAGAGACCAATCAGACCCTCTGTAGCTTGCATCAAATGCTTTTTTTCTGATTTGCACATCTGTTACTTTAGGCTGGATCATTTCAAGCAGAAGCAGTGAAACAGTATCTCTAAAACAGAAATAATTTCTGGATTTGCATTATTTTCAGAAAAAAATAAAATACCTCAACACTGGAAATTAGACGGTAAAACACTGTTGTTTTAATTAATAAATTAACCTCATGAAAAGGTAACAGATATTTACAGGAATTCTCTATAAATACCTTGCATACATAACATTGCCAGATTAGATAAAATATGAAAATGAAACACTAAACATAAGTGATATAGAGATTTCATAGCTATTGCATGTTAAAAATTGCCACAATGCGTGTATTTATTTCTTATATTTTCTTGTCAGACACAAATTGTAAATTCATTAATGAAAAGAAGTATTGCAGAGTTACTTTTTGCTGAAAATTGTTGCCTGATACCTGAAACTGACTGGTACAAACTGCTCTATGATGCTTACATTTTTTGTAACTGAAATTATTCAGTGTGGTTTTATACAAGAATGACATTTGAATGTTGTACCTGTGAGTGGTATGATAAAAGAAACAAAGTGTTTTCTCCGTGGCAGCTTTGTACATCTGATGGGCAAATATGACTGCTGCAACAACTATGAAAGGCAGGTAACCACTAGTCATACCAAGATGATTTCTGAATATTTTATCGATATGGGTGTCACCAGAAAGCTGAATGTTGCTTTGCCATGTAGGGTCACTATACTCAAATTATCATTGATTTATTTTTTACGACAACATGATATGAGGGGTGATTACATTTTGTTTGGACAGAAAGTGAGATGTTTACAGTCATATACTCTACACACAAGTGGTCAAGTCGAGCTGTGCGACATCCACATTATGGAAGTCAGAATGTTGAAAACCATTACAGACTGTCCAAACTTGCCCACTTCCAGATTAATGTTAACACTTGTTCCTGGGTCTAGAGTGGTAGGAAGTTTCACCATTCGGTGTTTGTGTCTGGTAAGCTGGTATTTCGCATGCTGACTTTCGAAGAAAGGTTGCAGGCATTGGTTGGGCGACTGCCTGTGTTGAATATAAGATAGTAAACCAAGTGAGATTATTGTATTTATTTTATTTTGCTTTATTTTATTTTTTAATAACAATGTTTCCCACATTCTATAGACCTTCCTACTATGCTGTATGTAAGAAATATGCATGTCTGGAACTGCGCTTTGGTGGCTCTAATAAACTAAAGGACTACTTGAGAGATTCAATCTATGTCTTCTTTGTCTCATCTGCATTGTCTTCGTCTACTTGTTGATTTAGCCTGATTTTGTCTTTACCATTGGCCTGCTCTCCCAAACACCCAGGGTGGAGGTTTTACTGAGATTTTTGCTGAGATTTCTGTAGCACCAGCGACTGTGACCACTGGCCCACTGAAAGGAACCACTAACCCACAAGGCTATCTTGGCATCTGGGGGTTACAACTTTGTTTCCACTGTTTTTTCTGCTGTTTCCTCCTCAGGGCTTTGGTCACACTTTCCAGTAAGGTGGGCTTCCCCTGGCAGCCTAGGCCTGACCCAACTGGACATCACCACACACTCCTAGAGCTAAAGGGGCCTCCCTAGCAAAAGCGCTGCACTTTTTGAGACAAAAGATCTATAACACTGCAGCTCCTCCATGGGCACCTGCATCTCTGCCTTCACAGGGGTATTTCACTTGGCATTTTCTCTCCCTGCCGGGAGGCCTTTACCCCTCCACCTATCAGCTACCTCACCCAGCCACATTCTATAGACCAGACAAAAATGCCAAGCTGTCTTATGGGTTTGTATGAGTATATGTCCTATGATTACTGGTGTCCCTTTTAGGCCTGGTTCTTGTCTAGCAGACAATAAATTGGATAAAGCAACTATAGAAAATGGATAGTTGAACTGAAGGATGTTCTTGCTTCAGTAGATTGATATTTTTCAGTAAGAACATTTGTTAAGAATTCATCTTGCTATTTATGATGGCTGGTGGCTACTGTCAACTTAAAAAGTCTTTTGCTGTTTTTACAGAAATTGTTGCCAGACAAGCACCAATACATTTTTAAAAATACCTCTTTTCCCAGAAGAAGCAATTTAGAGATTTTGCAATACTTATGGAATGAAGTACATTGTTTTCACTGTGATGATTTAGGCAAACCAAAGCAAAGCCGCTGGCTTTAGATTTGTTTTAAACCACATTTAATGATACATATATGCTAGCAACTAATGTATGCATCACTACAACAAGCACTGCCTGCCAGTATACCACTGTTTCAGTTTTCTGTTGCTTGGGTCATTGTTACTACAGTGGAAGAATCTGAGTTTCATGGTTAATTACTGCTTATCTGTCTTAGCATGGGCAGACCCTTGTCATACTGTGACGTACCTTCCTCCTCCTCCTCCTGTTTTTGTCAGATTATGATTTATTATTTACTCTGCAGTGTTATTCAGCTGACATATAATCTGTATAACATAAAACTTTAAGCATTACCTGATAAAAACTTTTCTAACTTCATTAGACAAACTGAGTTACTTTACAAATTTTTTTGTTCCAAGCACATTCTTGGGGGTGACCCTGTACACTCAGATGCTGAGTCCCATCTATTTGTAAAACTGGTTTAGCCATTGAGCCAACATACTGCATACTTCAAAGAAAAGAAGTCCAAGTAACAGGAATATTAACTAATATCTTGTCTCTAAAATAAAGTTTTGTTCGCTATGTCCTATCAGAAGGGGTTCTCTTTTTCTTAGAAATGTACTCCTGTCTGTGCATTCACATTAAAACGCCCAGATTATTGAGTGGAACATCAGACAATGCACATGTCCGATACTTCAGAGTGAGAATACCACAAATTGTTCTTAGTACTTATAAATATCAGACTGATGTCATCAACAACGGTGAATACATCAGAAGTACCAGTCTGCCCAGAACTTTTACAAACATTCATCCAGTTTACCATCAAAGTAAAGTCACTTTACCATGCCAAATAAGGCACATACTCTGTGATCTAGTTAGAATAGATAAAATATATAGTTATTTGCCTTATCTCTCAGAATTCCACAGTAGTACTTGTGGTTGTTTATATTCACTGACATAAATGAGGTTGAAACTGTTGTGGTCCAGCAGTGAACCTTTTCCAGATTGTCCTCTGCCTGTCACACTTCTGCTTCTTACTTTCAGTTTCTAATTATCCTGTAATATGGGACCAGACATGTGAGACTGTATTTACCCTGTCATATATTCATGTCTGGTCCCAGTATTTAGGTAACTGAATGAGACTGCAAACAAATAGGGGATACAAGGGCTTCTGATGTTACGGACTTGGGTCAGTCCAGCTTTAAGCCTTCAATAACTCTCCAAAATGGATCTGAGCACCAATGGACATAAAGAGATGACAGTTTTTCACAATCTATATAATTCCTTGTGTATCATGTACTACAGTGCTCACATCTGCAGAAAAGGGGTTTAATGAATATTTCTAGAAAATAAGGCTGCAACAAATTAATTTGAAAACATGTTATTTAATTGGATATGGGTATCAAGAATGTCACTGTTAAATTTATGCATTTAAGTACCACATTAGGTCCCTAGTACAGCATATAATCAGACAGACAAGTATTATAGCCTCTTGCAGTTACATTTGCAAGTGATGTTTAATTATGTATAGATTCTACTAATATAGCTGTTAAGGCTGCAATATGTATATAGCTGTCACTGAGTTCTGACTGCACTCTCTGTTAAACTAATTGGATTTCAATATTCAACCGATGGTATCTTCTTTGACTTTATATCTGACTTGATGCATGCTATTTTCATTGTTATTTCAATATGACTGATCCTTTTGTATATAATATGCCTATCATTTTTCTTACACTAATAACATTACACTTTTTGTATGCAGAGCTTTTCTCCCTGGGCCTTCTCTGAGAAGGAGTTCCAACCCAGATGGACTTTCCCGGTAAATAAAATAATAATAATAAACTAATACCCTTAATTTTTACCTTACAGGCAGCGAGGCAGTTATTGTAACCTTTTGCAGCTGTATCATTTGCATTACATCATCTTCATCAGCTATCACATTTTCCTCCTCTGTTTTAATAGTCGTGAAAGTGCAAGTCTGCCTTTCCCAATAGTATCTGACTGACCTGGGTAGCACTGCTGCTGCACAGGCTGAATTCATTTTTATTTCACAGAAATGAGGGCTTTGAACCACGTACCAGTGACAAGTGACTGCAATCTGCATACAGCTTTCTGCTATGAAGAGTAAATGATGGCAGTGTGCAAACTACAGACAGAATAATAACACACCTTAGATCTGAAAGAGTATCATTCGTATAATTCTCACATTCAGCCAGTACAGTATCTGATGATACTTACACCTACATTGTCTCTCCAGTACAATACAATGCAATACTACATCCAGCAAGGTGGATTATGTGCCCTATGCCATAGAGATATAAATGCATGCCAAAAGTGTTGACAGCCATGCCAGTGATAGAGATGGTGGTGTGGTCTAGCTTTTATGGCCTAGGCCTCTATTTAGTCTCCTCACACAATACTCTGCTTCCATGGAAATGAGGCAACAATGATGAGAAGAGACCGTTTCCTGTATCATGAATAATAATCTGTGAAGTTTTCATATAAAAAAAACTTAATAAGTTTTTCTGCGTGATTTTATCTCTTTAGTTACTATACACTACTCCTAACTTTTAGTTTATAGTTTACTAGTTTAGAAGTTACCCAGTCATAGTACTTTCTAGACCACACAAATGTTTTCACTTATAGAAGATGTACCAACACAAATAAGCAAGTACACAATGCAACACAATCCAGTGCAGACTGTTCACTTATTTCTGCCAAAATAGTGTTTTAATGCCAACATTTCAATCTATATTTTGCAACAGCACTGCAGAACTAAAAGATACTTTAAGTTATAGTACACAACATTCATTTTTGTATTAAAGTTAAATATTTTTCATAAGGTGATGTTGGGAATATTGACTTGAAAATTTGAGGAAAAGACATTTAAACAAGAAATTCCTATTGCTTGCCTTCCAATACATGCTGTAAAATGTATTTATGTTTGCTTCTGATCTTCTAAATCACAAATCTACAGCAAAACCTTATTCTTATTACATCAGGAATGTGAGAGTGGGAACCTTTTTGGCCCTGATTATATATGCTAAGTATGATTTTTGTGGTTCATGAGTATAATAGCATTTATGGCAGGTGCTATAATTTTTCTAGGTAGGACCATGAGAAACCATTGTTGATGATCTCATTTCCAGGACTTTACTGTAGGTTGTTTCAGTAATTTTATGTCAGGTTTATACTATTACCATATATTCAAATATACTACCAATCATGCAATCCACATTATTTAAAGGTTTGTCCATAGTTTTGGCTTTGGTGCAGAGTTTCATGACCTGATAATGTACCAGATAGCCTGGATTTAGTTAACAACCCAAGCAGTGCACAAGCCAGATAGGGAAAGATTAGACAGCAATCAGTGCTTGGGGCAATAGATGGAGAATATTTGCAGAATCTTGCCATAGGAGTGCCACTTAGAGGAAGCCCAAAACTAAGCCTATTGGTGTAAGTTGCTGAGCAAGTAGCTCTCATGTCTTTGATGTAAAAAATACCAGAAAGTTGTGAGTTCTGTTCCCCACACAGCACAAGGATTCATTTTCTAAAACTGCCACTGCAGAACAGACTTAGGTAGTCGGGTAGGGGGCATCATTCTCCTGAGATGTCATTATTCAGGTGAAACATTAAACCAAGGATCTATCTGACAAACTTAGTGGTAACTTAGGTGGATGTTAAAGACCCTATGCAAAGGACTTTTGTCGAACTTAGTAGCATATCACATTACAACAGGAATCCATATAATTACATGAAAGAATTCCTTTGCACAATCATTGTTATAGGCTCTTCTTGTTAACCAAATTTATCTAAAAAATTTTAATATTGTTTTTAAATTTCTAATTAATATTATTGCAGTTCATCTTTTGCTATACAACAGTACTCCACATCTTTGTACCCAAATTCATCTTATAATACATATCACTTCTTCATCTTCTGAATTCTGTTTTCTAAACCATTTCATCTTTTAACCATGAAATAATTATACAGAATACTTATTCACAATATTTTCTTCTTATTGCAATTATCGCTGCTGTTCTAATTTAATTTTTCCATTTTTATAAATGCCTTTATTTCAATATTTCAACATCATTCTCTCTTACTTTCCAGTTTCTGCTTCAGCTTGTGTCAGTGGTGCAACAGGTAGCACACTTGCCTTTGGTGCAGAAGGGTCTGAGTTTTATTCCCACACCTGGTAGATCAATTAATGACACTGCAGTGCAGCACAGGGGGGGATGCTGCATTCTTGAGTGTGCTATCCTACAGATGAGACATTAAATCAAGGCCCTATCTGCTTTAGTGAGTTGGTATGAAAGATCCCACTCTAGCAAAATGAATAGGGGTGGTTCCCTGATGCCCTGGACAAATTTCCCCAGGAGTATAAATACCACCTCGGGTCTCCCCTAAAAAGAGGCTACCAGCCTAGTGGGACTAACTTGGTTAAGAAAGAATAAATTCTTAATATCACATTTTCCAAGATTATTTATAGTTTATTTTACTTTTGTTTTCTTTTGGAAAGCTTTTTTTATGAATCTAAGAATGCAAACAGAGACCTGCAGTTTGTTGATGCTTAAGAAAGCAATTTAAAACAACTAACAAGAAAAATACAAGCACTTGGCTATATGAGTGAAAACAATCTCTGGGATTCGGAAAGGTCTGCTGTACTGGGAAGCCTTTACTCTGAAGGTATCCTCAGTGTAGTAATTTCAAGTGATTCAGTGATGGCTCTCCTACTACAATTGTATGCAGGCATTGGCATTAGCGCAGACTGTGGTCTCTCTGGAAAAAGCTGCAATGCAGCAGTCCAAGTACATGGCTAATGCTACTTAGTGTGTTGTCCACCAGAAATAGTGCTGCATTATTTTGGTTATAGAGAGGAAAAGATGTACATTGCCTTTTAACGGCATGCACTCATTCACTCCTAGAGATAGATTGCAGCGTGTAGTGCAACTTCAGGGAGGTATTGCAAAGCCACGCACGTTTGTGTTTGTGTGTGTGTGTGTGTGTGTGTGTGTGTGTGTGTGTGTGTGTGTGTGTGTGTGTGTGTGTGTGTGTGCGTGTGTGAGGAGGAGCCTATCCAACTGCATGATGCATGGGGTGATAGGGAAACACTAGTGGGGACAAGTCTGACAGTGCAATGCTCGATTCAGGGACAAGGTAATTAGCCACTAATGAGGTGTTTCTTTGAGTGGCTTTCATTGTCTGTAACTCTGAGATTATCATCATCATAGTGATTGACAGTCCCATGTTACTCCTAGTGGGGTCTATATCATATTATCAAAACAACTATTTGCTGAACTCTCATTAGTCGAACATTAATCAGTGAACTGTAAAACATCGAACTTCTGTTTAAGTAAAAAGTTTCGCTGGGGAACAACCAGTCAGTCATCATCAGGGATTTGCCCTTTTCCCCAGTGTAGTGCGATCTCGGAGTTGGTATATTTAGTTAGGGGGCATGGGGGCTGCAGCCCCCCACTAAAATGGGTTATATTTTGTGATGTTTTTGTGTAGTTCGCTAGGTTGGCCAACTGTTTTTTAACCCAGCGAAAGTTTTCACTTAAACGTACATTCGATATTTAGAGTTTTCATTTATTAGTGTTCAACTAATAAGCATTTGACAAATAGTTGTTTCAATTATATGACATAGACCCCCCCTAGTACTGGCAGTGATAATCTTTCTTAATCCTAAGAAATAACTTTTACTGATTTTAAAAAGATGTGCACCTTCATCTAAAACATCAGACTTCTTTAGACCTAACACTGCTTTACGAAAAGATGCGAGAATGGCTAATGTTTTAAATGAAAGTACTTACCATTAATTTATAAGTGTTAAAGGTAATTTTGCATATACACCAAAGTACTCACATTTTGCTTTTTGGGTTGTTGATGATTCTTCATTATTTTATTTATTTTATTCATAATAAAGACTATTCATAAAGCTCCAATATGCAATTCTGACTTTGTTATATTTGGGTCTTTACCTTCTTCATTTCTATATAGTGGTAGCGTTGTCGCCTCACAGTAAGACGTTGTTCTGTTCGATTCTCAGTTAGAGCGTCTTCTGTGTGGAGACATGCGTAAATGAGCGTACCTTCATAGAAGGTTGTACGTCAGGGCCGGCAACTCGGCACGTAAAAATCTACTGCCAATCATTAGCGGACCGGAGTCCCGCTGTGGCGAACCCTAACCGGGAAAAGCAGAAAGACACAACATTCCCATTTTAATAAGATTAAGAGGTGTCACTAAAATCTTTTTTTCCCCCCTGAGGACACTGGCTCCACCCATTCTTTCAGTTTTATATCTTATCTCACACTTCTTCACTGTTGTACATGAATGTTCTAGCTTCTAAATTCTGTCCATAATACCTTGATTTTTTTCTGTAATCAAAATATTAACTACTTTATCTGTTATACCAAAACTTTATTTTAATTCTGTTAATGTTAAGGCAACATTTCTGACAATCTTTTAACATAAAAAAACAAAAGTAACCACAGTGTAAAATAAAACTAAAAAAAGTCCAAAACATACACTGTGAAGCAATAGGAAACACTTTCAGTCAGCCAAACTCTTCAGTCTAAGCTGTTTTTATTCTTCCAACATACAGAGACACAGACTGAGTGCTTTCATCTCCTGAACTGGGGACTTCATCAGAATCTAACTGCACTCCATTGTACAGCCTTTAAATACTGTTAAATAAAAATGAGTGATGTCATCACCCTTCACAATCTTTTAAAGATACAACCACCTTAATGCTCAAATGAAATGCACTACAAACACCTTTTGACACAAGATCATTTTAACAAACATCATTTATAAAAAAAAACTTTTCAAATTCTAAGACATTCATCAAATGTCTACTTAAAAATTATTTAAGATAAAAAATCAGCCACATTTTGTCCATTGACTTACTTTAAAACATGTATACATTTTTCACACTGAGCTAATCGAAGGAAGGACACTGAGGAAACTCGGAGCTATAATATATAACATTAAGTATCCTGTTTTTTGTTTATTTTGTTCTTTATTTCTTTGTTATTTATAGCACTTTGTGTACTGTGTATTTTTCTAGCTAGTTTCACTGTGTGTGAGGTATTAACTGGAAATTGTCCACTTTTATTAAGCATCTGTTGGGTTGTTTGTTTCTGATAACTTGTTGCAGTTAGCTCTTTTTTCTAGAGGCTCCTTTAGCTGTTTAAAACTTTAATTTAAAGGCTCACTGTTGCTTTTCAGCTGTGAGAAACATTTCTGCAGTTTGTTCTAAGTAGTGGGGATATTTGTAGCATTTCCATATTCAGGCTTGTATTTGGGCCTAGTGTTTGTGGAGGCTGTGTGTCTGAGCACATATTCAGGGACATCTTGGTTTAGCCAAAGCCATCAGGCATTTCAGTGAGAGAGAATTGTTTGAGGTCATTGGCTGACTGAGGTCACCTGGACTACAGCTTAGACTAAGCACTTCATTGGTTCTTTTGAGATTTCTTTCTTAAAAGCTGTCTCAGGTTTCAACCTTCTGTTACCTAAGAAGTTCAGTTGTGAAAAAAAAAATGTATCTGCTTTTACTGTATTTGTGTTTCTTCCTACTTTATTTTGCTTTTGCGTCATCTTAAAAGTACTCAGTTGTATTTATTACTGCTTGGTGTAACTCATTCTAAGCCTTTTAGTTTAAGCACTTGGGCTTCAGACCAGTTGTTTTACATTAAGAAGGTTTGTGGTCTGCACTGTAGTGGCAGAACAAGTAGCTTACATCATTCTAAGTTGGGAACTGCTTATTGAGGGAAGTTGGGAACTGCTTATTGAGGGCTCAGTGTCTGTTGTTCTAAAAGTGTATTAGTTCTGGTTTAAGCACTTGGGCTTCAGGCCAGTAATTTTACATTAAGAAGGTTCGTGGTCTGCACTCTTGTGGGAGGAGAGGCTGGACTCTGCCCTACTGAGCTGGGAATTTCTGGTTAAAGGCTTATAGTGCCTGCATATTTGAACTGTTTCTTACTGAAATTGGTACACCTTGTTTGCTGTAGCATAGACTAGATCCAGGCCTGCTGAATCTAGCTTTGTTTGTATAGTTGTTGTTTGTTTGCTTGTTATTTCCCTGAAACGCTAATTCCACCTAAAATGCAGCTTTTCAGCACTTCTGTGGATCCCTAGTGATATCTGCATTGCTTACTGTACTTATTTCCTTGTTTCACTTGAAAGAAAGTTACTGTTTGTCGTTTTTGCATTTAAGTTACCTGTAACACATTGCATTTAAGTTACCTGGCACTTGCTCACTAAAGCAATTATATAAGTCAGCACTAAAAAATTAAAAGCACTACACCCTCACAAACTCCCCTTGAGTACCTTGTTCCCCATTGTCCCTTTTTTCAATTATAAAGGAATTCCCAATACTATTCTAGCATGTCCAAAGGTCAGTTGTCAATCTCCTCTCCAGTCCAGCAGGTGAATCTGGGAATCTTGAGGCAATGTTACAACTCCTCATGTACACAGACAATCCTCTCCTCCTCCCTACAAATTCCAACACATGTGAGACATGCAACCATATAGCCAAACTGGAGGCTAAGCTCTCTCAACTCAGTACTGGTGTAACCAGTCAGGAGGAGAAGGAAACCACACTCACTACAATTCCAGTCTCACATAGACCTACCACAACAGCAAACCAAACACATAAACACACAAAAAACATACTCAGAGGCTCTAAATAAAAATCTGCCTAAGCAGCAGAGACCTCCAAAGCAGACACCCAAGCAAGCGCTACCCCAAAACAAAACACGTGCAACACATAGCTCACAAAGCTAGTGTGCTGAACAGTCACAGCCCTTAAGGCTAAACAACACACCTGATACACTTGTAATAGGTGACTCTATTGTCAGGCACACTGACATCCCGCTCACCAGGCTGAACAAGGAGAAGGTCACGGTGAGCTGCCTGTCGGGCACTAGGATCTGCCACATAACACAAGCACTCAGGTCACTCCAAGGCAAGTACAAATATGACTCAGTCATTGTCCATGCTGGTGTGAATGACCTGAGACGTACCTCCCTGGACTACATGAAAAGAGACATAGAGGAGCTCTCTGAGCATGTAGCCCAGGCCGCTATGACCCTGACCTTGAGTAGCATCTTACCCTCACCAAGAATGATACCACAATATGAAGACAGGATGATCAATTTCAATAATTGGCTTAAGTATTGGTGTCATTCAAAGGGGATCCAATGCCTGTCAGCCTGGGATGACATGCTCGACAAGCCACGATGCTTTGCTAGGGACTGCTTGCACCTGTCACCCCTGGGCTTTCGGATATTGGCAAAGGCTCTTGCTACCCCATAGTGCCTTTTTAGGCAAGGCTCAAAAGACAAACCCACCTCCATAGGTATCACAAGGGATAAGAAACTAAGAGTAATGCTACTCAATGCCAGAAGTCTAAACCTCAAGATGCATGCACTCGAAACTCTCCTTAGCATGGAGAACATCGATATCTGTGCAGTAACAGAAACATGGTTCAAGGCTCCCAAGTGCACCCAAGCACTACCAGGTTATACCTCATACCATGCTTTTCAGCCCCAAAACTTGGACTGAACCACAAAAGGAGGGGGAGTATCAATATTCGTCAAAGATACCCACACCTCCAGGTTGGTGGCACAGCACGAAGCATCAAAGACTATCCATGTGCAACTAACAGTGGGTAAAACTGACTTCCAGTTTATAGCCTGCTACAGACCACCCTCCCAAACCCAGGAACCTCACTCGGCCTTCCTGAGAACACTGGAAAATATGAAAGTCTCTCCAAACACCATTATATTGGACGACTTAAACTACCCAAACATAGACTGGGAGCATTACTCTAGCTCCAACACCCTAGCCCAAAGGTTCCTAGAATTTATAAACTCAAATGCTATGGAACAACTTGTTACCACTCCCACAAGAGGGGAAAACATACTGGACCTGATCATCACCAACATAGGGACTCTATGCTCCAGACCAGAAGTGTATCCCTCACTGGTAAGATCAGACCATAAACTAATCTCACTGGATATTCACATTCTGACCCCACCCCCTGCCCAGAAAACCACAGTGAAAAACTTCTCTAAAGCAAATTTCACACTCCTCAAAACTGAGGTGGAATCCTTCAAAGCCCCCGGGCCTGTGGAAAATACGGCCCAGACCACAGAATGCTTTATAAACGCATTCTATGAACACCTTCAGGAATGCATGGATCATGCAATCCCAAATAAAACCAAGACCCAATCCTCCAAAGGCAGACGTCCTGTCTGGTGGACCCCAGCCATACACAAACTATACAATAGAAGGAGGAAGCTACTACATGATAGAGCAAAATCCCAAAAAGGGAAGGCATCTCTGATCAGTATTAGGAAAAAACTACGGGCACTCATAAAATCGTCTAAGGCCAGCTTCGAGAGAAAAATTGCACAGGACACTAAGGATAATCACAAAGCTTTCTTTAGTTATGTTAGGTACCTGCGTGGGAATTCCCAGATATGCTCAGAATTAGTCCAAAATGACAAAAATATACCGAACCCACAGACATTGCCAACATTCTAGCTGACAGGTTCAGTGCAAACTTCTCCTCCCCCTCCCCACCAAAAGGGCAAATATCTATCCCAGCAGAGTGCTGCCCCCCTGACATCTCAGATGCTCAGGTAAGAACCGCCCTCTCCAAAGCAAAAAACACAGCATCAATGGGACCAGACGGTGTCCCAGGCTGCATTCTACATGAACTCCAACAAGAGCTAAACCCAAACATAAAACTACTGTTCAATCTCAGCCTTACTACAGGATATGTACCCAAAGAGCGGCATACAGCAACAGTGGTCCCTCTCCACAAAGGTGGTGCCTCAACGGATCCTGGAAACTATCACCCCATAAGCCTGACTAGCTTGGTCTGCAAAGCTATGGAAAGGATCATCATGAACCTCATAAATAAAGATATTGGGGACCTACAGACACTGGATCCTACCCAGATTGGCTTTGTTAAGGGCAGATCCTGCCTCTTAAACCTGGTTGATTTCTTTGAAACAGTCACCAAGGCCATTGACGAGGGGAAGGTGGTCTGTACAGCCTATCTGGACCTCGCAAAAGCCTTCGATACAATACCTCACTCGGGCATTATAGCTAAGCTCACCAGCTTAAATATAAACCCCTATGTCACTAGATGGGTTGCAAACTGGCTCAAGGACAGAACCCACATGGTTAGAATTGCTGGAGCCATGTCAGACTCCAAACCAGTTACAAGTGGCATCCCAAAAGGCTCAGTCCAGGGACCTCTCTTGTTCGGTATATATTTCTCGGAGGTACAGGCCAACACGGAAGGACCGTGGCTGACCAAGTTCACAGATGACTGCAAACTGGGCGCCATAATCAACTCTCCAGCCAACACAAGCATCCTCCAAAAGGGCCTCATAGAAACAGACAACTGGTGCCAGAGCCATGGCCTCAAGCTAAATGCCAAATTGTGTATAGTCATCCCCTTTGGCAAAAACAAAGTGCCCACAAATTACCACATAGGTGGTAATCCATTAAGTACAGAAGAAGTAATTAGGGACCTGGGGACCCAAGTTGATAGCAATCTCTCATTTGACAACCACGTGGCCAAAGTGGTTAGAAAAACATTTTATATAGCCCACCTAATCATGAAGGGATTCACATGTGCAACTAACAGTGGGCAAAACTGCTTTTCAGTTTATAGCATCCTACAGACCACCCTCTCAAAGTCAGGAATCCCACTCGGCTTTCCTGAAAACATTGGAGAACATGAAGATCTCTCCGAACACCATTATATTGGGTGACTTCAACTACCCAAACATAGACTGGGAGCACTACTCAAGCCCAAGCACCTTATCCCAAAGGTTCCTGGAAATTATAAACTCAAATGCTATGGAACAACTAGTCACCACTCCCACAAGAGGGGATAACATACTAGACCTGATCATTACCAACATGGGGACTCTATGCTCCATACCAGAAGTATATCCTTCATTGGTAAGATCAGACCATAAATTAATTTCACTGGATATCCACATCCCGACCCCACCCCCAGCCCAGAAAACCACAGTGAAAAACTTCTCAAAAGCGAACTTCTCACTTCTCAAAACCGAAGTGAAATCTTTCAAGGCCCCAGGGCCAGTGGAAACTACGGCCCAAACTGCAGAATCCTATATAAACGCATTCTACGGACATCTCCAGGAATGCATGGATCAAGCTATCCCAAACAAAACCAAGACCCAATCATCCAAAGGCAGGCATCCAGTCTGGTGGACCCCAGCTATAAATAGACTGTACAACAGAAGGAGGAAGATACTACATGATAGAGCAAAATCCCTAATATGGAAGGCATCTCTGATCAGTACTAGCAAAAAATTACGATCCCTCATAAAATGCTCCAAGGCCAGCTTTGAGAGAAAAATTGCACAGGACACTAAAGACAATCATAAGGCTTTTTTCAGTTATGTTAGGAACCTGGGATGCAACTCCCAGACTTGTCCTGAGTTGATTCTAAACGACAAAAAATACACTGAACCCACAGACATCGCCAGGTTCAGTGCAAACTTCTCCACCCCCTCCCCCCCAAAAGAGCAAGTGTCTATCCTGGCAGGGGGCTGCCTCCCAAACATCTCTGATGCTCAGGTGAAGGCTGCCCTCTCCAAAGCAAAAAACACTGCTTCCATGGGACCAGATGGCGTCCCGGGTTGCGTCCTACATGAACTCCAAGAAGAACTAATCCCTCAAATAAAACAGCTGTACAATCTCTGCCTCACTACAGGATATGTGCCCACAGAATGGCGTACAGCAACAGTGGTCCCACTCCACAAAGGTGGAGCCTCCACGGACCCTGGAAACTATCGCCCCATAAGCCTGACTAGGTTAGTCTGCAAGGCTATGGAGAGGATCATCATGGAGCTCATAAACAAAGACATTGGGGACCTACAGACACTAGATCCTACTCAATTCGGCTTTGTCAAGGGCAGATCCTGCCTTTTGAACCTGGTTGACTTCTTTGAAACAGTCACCAAAGCCATAGATGAAGGGAAGATAGTCCACACAGCCTATCTAGACCTAGCAAAGGCATTTGACACAATACCCCATGCGGGCATCATAGATAAGCTATCCAGCTTAAATATAAACCCCTATGTCACAAGATGGGTCGCAAACTGGCTCAAAGACAGAACCCACAGAGTGAGAGTTGCTGGAGCCATGTCAGACTCGAAACCAGTCACAAGTGGTGTCCCACAAGGTTCTGTCCTGGGACCGCTCTTGTTCGGTATATACTTTTCCGAGGTACAGGACAACGTGGGAGGACTATGGCTCACCAAGTTCGCAGATGACTGCAAACTGGGCGCCATAATCAACTCTCCAGCTGACACAAACATCCTTCGAAAAGGTCTCACAGAGACGGATAACTGGTGCCAGAGCCATGGTCTAAAGCTAAATGCCAAAAAGTGTATAGTCATACCCTTTGGCAAAAACAATGTGCCCACAAACTACCACATAGGCGGTAAACCATTAAGTACAGAGAAAGTAATTAGGGATCTGGGGACCCAAGTTGATAGCAATCTCTCCTTTGACAACCACATTGCCAAAGTGGTTAGAAAGACCTTCTACATGGCCCACCTCATCATGAAAGGATTCACATCTAGATCAAGAGAGGTAACCGTGCCCCTTTATTCATCCCTCATCAGGCCCATCAAACAATACAATGCCCCTTTTGGGATGTACCTTACCCGACACCTGCAGCAATTAGAAAGACCCCAAAAGTACCTCACCAAGAGGATCAAGGGACTCAAACAGATGCCATATGCTGCTCGGTTAAAAAAACTCCAGCTCTACTCAGTTGCATACCACCTACTTCGAGGCGATCTATGCCTGACATATAAAGCTATGTCCAATCCAGAATTAATGGACATGCTCCACCTCAGTAAATCTAAATCCCTTAGAGCCACATGCTCGAGGGACTTGAACCTCAGCACAGAAATAAATAGGACTTGCTGGAGGGACAGATTCATAACCCAGAGGCTCCCTTCGCTCTGGAATAGAATTCCAATTCATGTTAGGCAGAGCACCTCATTGAATCTCTTCAAGAAGAATCTTGATGAGTGGATGGGGGATCGTAGGTTTGTTCCGGGGATTACTTCCGTGTCACTATTAGACAGAGGCACAGTAAACTAAACCAAGGGCACAGTATACTCAAATCAAGGGGTGGCGTAAGCCAAACAAAATCGGGCTAGGCTTTTAATTGCCCCAGGGCAGATAGCCTAGTATGAACCTATGAACCTATGAACCTATGAACATCTAGATCAGGGGAGGTCATCGTGCCTCTTTACTCATCCCTCATCAGGCCCATAATTGAGTACAATGCCCCTTTTGAGATGTACATTACCAGACACCTGCAGCAACTGGAAAGACCCCAAAAGTACCTCACCAAGAGGATCAAAGGGCTCAAACAGATGCCATATGCTGCCCGGATAAAGAAACTCCAGCTCTACTCAGTGGCATACCGCCTGCTCAGAGGCGATCTGTGCCTGACATATAAAGCCATGTCCAGCCCGGAATTAATGGACATGCTGCACCTCAGAAAATCCAAATCCCATCGAGCTACGCGCACGAGAGACTTGAACCTCAGCACTGAAATAAATTGGACATGCTGGAGGGACAGATTCATAACCCAGAGGCTCCCTTCACTCTGGAATAAAATCCCAGTCCAGGTTAGGCAGAGTCCCTCATTGACTCTCTTCAAGAGGAATCTTGATGAGTGGATGGGAGATCGTAGGTTTACCCCGGTATCACTTCTGTGTCACTGTTAGACAGAGGCACAGTATACTAACCTCGAAAAAGGGCATAGCAAAATTAATTTAAAATGGGTGGCGAAAGCCAAACACACTCTGGCTAGGCTTATAAATGCCCTAGGGCAGATAGCCTAGTATGAACCTATGAACCTATATACATACATATATATATATATATATATATATATATATATATATATATATATATATATATATATATATATATATATATATAGATATATATATATATATATATATATACATACATATATATATATGTATATATATATATATATATATATATATATATACATATATATATATATATATATATATATATATATACTGTGTAGTTGAATCACTCCCCCCGCACACAAACTAAGATACACAGTACTTATGAGGTAGCTTTTCTCACTAATATTGGTTTTAAAAGAAAAGTAAACACTGCAGGTAACCTTGAGACCGGCAAGCAGGCTTGAAGGCAGGAAGCACAAACCAAATCTCCTTTAACGCAATATTTTATTTTACAAGAGTAAAGCGTTTTCGCCGTAACCAATGTCACAGCTTCATCAGAAGGAAAACAGTTAACAGTGCAAACAAACATATTTATAAAAAACTAACAGGAAATGACAAACTTCAATTTCCTGAGCTCTACAATTAATTAACCCTAATAACTAAAAAAATATATAGGAATAAGAAAATGTAGAAAATAGGCGTGAATGTTAAAATAAAATGCCCAATAAAACATCATGATAAGTACAAAGTCAGCACCTAAAATGTTAAACAAAATAATAAATAAAATACTCAAAAGGTCTAAATAAATATCAAGCAGTCACCTCAAGTAACTCTTCAGTTTTAGAATACAGGATATATTACAATTTTCATTCAGACCTGGTGGTCTGAATGCGTCCAGATTCAGCTGCCAAGCTAATTCTCCTAGGGGAGGTCCATTTACAATTCTGCTTGAAAATTTAGAATTAGCTTGGCAGCTGAATCTGGACGGATTCAGACCACCAGGTCTGAAATGAAAATTGTAATATATCCTGTATTCTAAAACTGAAGAGTTACTTGAGGTGACTGGATATTTATTTAGACCTTTTGAGTATTTTATTTATTATTTTGTTTAACATTTTAGGTGCTGACTTTGTACTTATCATGATGTTTTTATTGGGCATTTTATTTTAACATTCATGCCTATTTTCTACATTTTCTTATTCCTATATATTTTTTAGTTATTAGGAATTAATTGTAGAGCTCAGGAAATTGAAGTTTGTCATTTCCTGTTAGTTTTTTATAAATATGTTTGTTTGCACTGTTAACTGTTTTCCTTCTGATGAAGCTGTGACATTGGTTACGGCGAAAACGCTTTACTCTTGTAAAATAAAATATTGCTAAAGCTTCCTGCCTTCAAGCCTGCTTGCCGGTCTCAAGGTTACCTGCAGTGTTTACTTTTCTTTTGGTTTATTTGTTTTTTACTTAATATTGGTTTTAAGGATACCATTTCATTAAGACCTGGTGCATGGGTCGAAGCTAGTTTTATTCACCACTTAAGTTCTCTATATAATTCATGTAATCTCCCCCTCTAGGATTTGGTCTTACTCGCTCCAAAATACAAAACAAAAACTGAACAAAATTTGCACATACTAATGAATGTTTATCAAGGGCATTTTTTATATTTCTTGTAGCAATCTGGTACTGCTGCTCATATATTCTGTCTCTAAGATGCCTTTCTGTCTTGCCTATGTAGTAAGCTGGACAGGTTTTACAAGCTGCCAGATATATCACCCCTAGTGTTTGACAATTTCCTTTTTCAAAGAAAACCTTAGACTTCAAAATGTTTTGCAGGGTTACCATGTTCTTAGCTTATCCTTAAAAACCAATATTAGTGAGGAAAGCTACCTCATAAGTACTGTGTATCTTAGTTTGTGTGTGTGTGTGGGGGGGTGGCTCAACTACACAGTATTATATATATATATATATATATATATATATATATATATATACACAAACACACACACACACACACACACACACACACACACACACATATATATGTATGTATATATGTTTTAAAGCAAGTCACTGTATAAAATGTGGTTGATTTTTTATCTTAAATAATTTTTAAGTATACATTTGATGAATGTCTTGGAATTTGAAAAGTTCTTTTTTTTTAAATCATGTTTGTTAAAATATTCTTGTGTCAAAAGGTGTTTATAGTGCATTTCATTTGAGCACTAAGGTAGTTGTATCTTTAAAGGATTGCGATGGGTGATGACATCACTCATTTTTAACAGTATTTAAAGGCTGTAGTACGGAGTGGAGTTAGATTCTGATGAAGTCCCCAGTTTAGGGGATGAAAGCGCTTAATCTGTATCTTTGTATGTTGGAAGAATAAAGACAGCTTGGACTGAAGAGTTTGGCTGACTGAAAGTGTTTCCTACTGCTTCACAGTGCATGTTTTAATCTTTTAAAATAGTTTCTAGCTTGCATGGCATTTTTTGCATTCCCTTAGCTATTACAATCATGTTGTCAACATAAATTAAAAATTAGATATCATAAACTTTTCATATAACTTACACTGCTTAATTTCATGTCATTTAATACATTCATGATGATTTTATCCATAGTAGAGAAATGCATGAAGAAAAGCCCTTAAGACTATAGTGAGCTATGCATACAAGGATGCAAGAAGATGGGGGGTGGGGTATTACTGAGGCACAAAGCTTTTCAGTTGAAAGTAGAAAATGTCAAGGATGAAAATGTGTGCTATGCTGCGTGAAAGACTACAGGCAGGGAGTTAAATTAACATTATAACAAATGTGGTTAGGTCAGATAAATCAAATCCTGCTCATGAAAAAGATCAAAAATTCCTAGAGAGAGTATATTATATCTGTAATACATAAAGAGGGGAGAAACCCATCCAAGCCTAGTTCATATCCGCCAGTAACAATATTAAACCACAATTACGTGGTAATTATGACTTTAATAACGACTTGACTAGCAACGTTTATTCCTGAATTGATAGACACTGACCAGTGTGGGTTTCTGGGGGAAAGGATGACAGTTGATAATATTATTAGAACTTTAATGATTATTAAGCATGACAATGATAATAAGAAGCCTGTGCATACCTCTCAACTGCCCACCATTTTGCAGAATGTCCAAATTTTTGCTTCATATTTTTGGTGTGTTCCTCATAAAATGTGTGCTTCTGGCAAATCATTAAGGATTGAAGTCCCTAAATAATACTAAGTAATGACAGACAGATAAGCTTCAGATTTCATATCCTTCCGAAAATACATAATAATGCAAAACGTATTATTATAGCAATGATAAAATTTATAGGAACAATATTTTAAATCTGCCCCCTATTTTGGACCTTTGTCTCCCCATTATTTCTGACTTTGTCCAGATTTCTTGCACTGAGAAGTTGAGAGGTATGTTTGGCAGTTTTATCATTAGATGTAGAAAAAGCTTTTGATAGAACAGAGTAGCCATTTTCATTGGCTGTTTTGAGCAGATTTGTTTTTTTTTTTCAGATTAATTTATGCAGTGGTTAAGGGAGATTTATTATGATTTGACAGTTCAGTTTAAGCTTTTAGCCACCCTCTCACATCACTTTCCCTTACTAAGGGGAATGAGAGAAGGATGCCCTGTCTCTTCCCCTACCCTTTGTCCTGTATTTGGAGCGACAGCACTAGTGATTAGAGGCTTGATTGTGCAACAGTATAAATCGGGGAGGGAAGAAATTAAAATAGCACTCTTTGCTGCTGATGTGATATTGGCATTGAGGAATCATGCAAAACATATAGAAACAGTTTTTCAATGTATAGAAAAGTTTGGCTAGTTTCAGGATATGAATTCAATAAAGATAAATCAAAAGCAATTGGTATAAATAAGGAGGAGAGAGTACACTTGGGTGGGAGGGTAACGAAATAGAATTTAATGGGGAGGGTTAGTTGAAATACCTAGGAGTGAGGTTTTATGATACCAGTGAAAAGCCTGTGCAGAAAATGTACGAAGAAATTTTAAATAAAATAAAGCTGAACTTACAGAAATGGACATTTTTAGCACTGGACTTTTATCAAAGGGTGCATGTACTGTACTGGCAGATCACCTCACACTATTATACTTGGGTTAGTTATTTTGAACCACATCAGACCAAAACATCTTGGATAAAATAAAGAACTGGGATGATGGACTTTTTATGGGTGGAACTAGACAGTGAGCAAGTTGAGATTGGGTTACTATCCCCAAGAACAGTGGGGAACTAGGGTACCCGACATAAGGCAGTGCTAGAAAGTGGTATAACTAACTTATTTAGCAAAATGTCAGACACCTACTTACAAGGTGAAATGGAAGAACATGGTGTTTAAAAGGATGCAGGGTTGAGAGCGCTGGACATGCTAGAATTTTTCTGGGGGAGGAAAAAACAGGAAATAAGACATAGCTTATTATATACTTTAAGTAGGGAGTTAAATAGTTTGTTTTTGACAAGCCAGTTGAAAGAGCGGAGCCAGGATATTCTGCATATAAGAGGTAAGAAGCACAGTAAGGGAGCCTAGACATAACCAGCCAGCTGGAGGCTTTTTGACATTGAAGTAAGGTATTGGCATCACGTTATAGGGAGTAAAGGGATGAGGGAATGGGAAGAAGCTTGAGAGATTTTTAAATACCTGAAGAGAGTTAACTTAATGTTTGTGCATTAAAGAGAGAAATATAGCAGACATATTGGGTAAAGAAATCCATTGAACAATGGTCTGAACTAATAAAGTGGTTCAATGATTTGAGGGAAAACAGGATTAGGGATAAAAAGTTAATAGTTGGTATAGGAAGTTGAAGGAACTGAAAAAAGTAATGGCAGCAAAGCATGGATTAGAATGGAGAAGGCTCTTGAATATAAAAATATTGGCAGAGCATTTGAAGCAATTATGTTGAATGCCAGAGAAGTCCTAAGAATCAAGAAATTTCTTACATTCAAAATGTTTGCATAAGTATTTTCCACACTGGTTAATCTGAATAAGATGATACTGGTGGTTTGGCAGACATGTTGGAATGTTTGAGAGATGAAAAGGATGACTGGAGACATGCTTTTGGGAATGTCCTAATTTAAGTAAACGTAGAACAGACCTGATTAAAATAGCAAAGGAATTGACTAAGGGACATGTGGTATTATCAGAAATAAGTTACTTTTTAGGGGTGCAAAAGAAGGATGTGGATGTAAGGATGAAGGAACTAGTACAGATCATTGGGCTGGTGCAAAAAAAAAAAAAAAAAGCAGTTACGAGGAAATGGAAGCAAACTGTAAGCCTAACAGTACAAAAGGTAAAGTTGTTGGAAAATCTAAGACTCAAACAAGAAGGATTAATAAGGGGAAGAAATTACAAGGTAAAACTTAGGTGGAGCTTGTGGGATAAAATTTATGGGAAAAAGCTTATAATCGAAACAGAAAATGGAAGAATGAATCAACAGAAACAGGTAAAACAAGGGAAATGAAAGAAACTGGTACAAGGTAGAGAGGAAAGGGGGATTGGGCGAGTTTTAAAAACTGTGTTATTTCTAGTTACTAATTGTTTATATCTATTTTTATGATGGAAGCAAAAACTCCATAATATTCATATTGATAAGCACTAATGTATTTGATATTTATTATGATTCAATAATTATTTTGGAAATTGAATATTTAAACATTTTATGTAATGTCAATTACTTGTTATGAATGTTTCAGTTATATTTTCTGATTGTACTGTATATATATATATATATATATATATATATATATATATATATATATATATATATATAAGCATATATGTATATTAGTTAAATAAAGCTGGTATGCTTTAAAAAAGGGACTTAAGGGAAAACCTAATTTGCTTCCCTTATTAACTTCACATTAGTTTCCAAGAAAAACATTTACCTTAGGCCTTACTCTTGAGCTCCACGTGTTTTATTACTCCATCCTATAATTTGTCTACCCCTTTCTCATTTATCCTACTATTAACACTGAATCTTTATTAATGCTACATACTTTTTCCTACATCAAAACTTGCTATTATATGTTATGCTCACCTAATAACTTAATCTGCTTCCTTCCCTATTCATTATATCATTAAACTCTCTTATTCACTCAATTTCCAGCTCAAATCAGTATTCATATATCTTATTCAAACTGAATTATTCTTTTTAATTTATATAAAATCATTTTGATAAGAGGAGATGGTCTTCAATTTTTTTTCTAATTTCTGCTGTCTCCTTGTCATGATACTGTTATACAGGCATCTATTTCAAATATCCAGCCATAAACACCTCACATCATATATTAAATCTGTTTCTAATAAATCACTGGGTGTGCTCAAATTTATTTATTTATTTATTGGCATTTGTTTACTGAGAAACTCTAACTGGGCACAGGTACCCTTTTTCAGTGGAGGTCTGGGGAGAAAAGCTCTACAGATAAATTTACACTGAGCACTTACATACAGATAGCCAATATAAAAAGTACAGTGACAATTACAAATACAGATAGCCAGTATAAAAAGTACGGTGACAATTACAGATACAAATAGCCAATATAAAAAGTACGGTGACAATTACAGATACAGATAGCCAATATAAAAAGTACAGTGACAATTACAGATACAGATAGCCAATATAAAAAGTATGGTAACATTTACAGATACAGATAGCCAATATAAAAAGTACAGTGACATTTACAAATACAGATAGTCAATATAAAAAGTACAGTGACAATTACAGATACAGATAGCCAATATAAAAAGTATAGTGACAATTACAGATACAGATAGCCAATATAAAAAGTACAGTGACAATTACAGATACAGATAGCCAATATAAAAAGTACAGTGACAATTACAGATACAGATAGCCAATATAAAAAGTATGGTGACAATTACAGATACAGATAGCCAATATAAAAAGTATGATGACAATTACAGATACAGATAGCCAATATAAAAAGTACGGTGACAATTATGGATACAGATAGCCAATATAAAAAGTACAGTGACAATTACAGATACAGATAGCCAATATAAAAAGTACGGTGACAATTACAAGATACAGATAGCCAATATAAAAAGTACAGTGACATTTACAGATACAGATAGCCAATATAAAAAGTACAGTGACAATTACAGATACAGATAGCCAATATAAAAAGTACAGTGACAATTACAGATACAGATAGCCAATATAAAAAGTATGGTGACAATTACAGATACAGATAGCCAATATAAAAAGAACAGTGACAATTACAGATACAGATAGCCAATATAAAATGTACAGTGACGTTTACAGATGCAGATAGCCAATATAAATAGTACAGTGACAATTACAGATACAGATGGCCAATGTAAAAAGTACAGTGACATTTACAGATACAGATAGCCAATATAAAAAATACAGTGACAATTACAGCAAAATTATCATGTCAAGTAGGAGGAGATACGTCAAGATGTTAATATGCATGGTGCAAGGCAAAGAGAAAAAGAACAACCTGCAAACATAAAAACATAATAATAAAAATGCAAGTTATCCCATTTACAGATGACATAAATGATACCATGAAGAGGTCAGATATAAGTTAATCATGTTATCATACTACACAATTTACTTTTTGATTGAGTGCAAGTTACAATAAAAATAAGATAGGAATGTCAAGTGGGGGTAGACATGGAATGGAAGGGAAGGCAGGGAAGAAATGCAAACAAGAGAATACCTGGAATATATGTACATAGGTACATAGGTGTGTACTAGGCTAATGAACCTGGAGCCTTTACAAGCCTAGCCCATAGGATTACCCTGGCATCAGGCCACCCGATTTTAGTTCCCAGTACCTCTGTCAAGTAGAGCCACTGGAGTGATCCCCGGGGTGAACTTTCTATTTCCCATCCACTCATCAAGAATTCTCTTGAAGTGGGCCAGTGAAGTGCTCTGCTTGACATGTATGGGAGGTCTATTCTAGAGCATGGGCAGCCTCTCGGTTATGAACCTGTCCCTCCAGCATGTTCTGTTGATTGTGGTAATGAGATTGAGGTATCTGGAGCATGTGGTGTTGAAGGATTGGGATTTCTTTAGAAATAACATTTCTAACAGAGCTGGGTCAGACATGGCTTTGTAAGTCAAGCAGAGATCGCCTCTTAGTAGATGATATGAGACAGAGAATAGCTGAAGTTTTTTGAGTCTGTCTGTGTAGGACATGTGTTTAAGGCCTAGGATCCTCTTCATGAGGTACTTTTGTGGCCTTTCCAGCTGTTGCATGTGTCTAGTGAGGTACATGCCAAATGGAGTGTTATATTTGATGATTGGTCTAATGAGGGAAGAGTAGAGACAGATGATGACTTCTTTCTTCCTGGATGCAAACTCTTGGTAATGAGGTGTGCCACATAGAAGGACTTTCTGACCACAGTGGCAATGTGGTTGTTGAAGGAGAGGCTGCTGTCAACCTGTGTCCCCAGATCTCTTATAACACCTTCAGTGTTCAGTGGGCTCCCATCAATGTGGTAATTAGTGGGAACTGAGTTTTTCCCAAAGGGGATGACGATGCATTTTTTGGCATTAAGCTTAAGGCCATGGTTTTGACACCAGTCATTAGTCTCAGTGAGGCCTTTCTGTAGGATGTCTACATCACTTGGGGAGTTAATAATGGCTCCCAGCTTGCAGTCATCTGCGAACTTGGTCGGCCAGAGTCCCTCTGTGTTGGTCTGGACATCTGAGAAGTAGATGCCAAACAGGAGAGGACCCAGGACTGATATCTGTGGGACTCCACTCATGACTGGTCGGCAGTCTGACTTGGAGTCCACTACTTTCACACCGTGGTTTCTATCTGTGAGCCAATTTGCAACCCACCTAGTGATATAGGGGCTGATGCCTAATTTGGTGAGTTTATCAATAATTCCTGAGTGGGGAATGGTATCAAAGGCCTTGGCCAGATCGAGGTAGGCTGTATGAACTGCCTTGCCCTCATCCACAGCTCTGGTGACTAACTCAAAGAAGTCAACCAGGCTGAGCAGGCATGCTCTACCGTTAACAAAACTAAATTACATGGGATCCAGAGTTTAGAGATTCCCTATATCCTTATTTATTAGGTCCATGATGATGCGCTCCATAGCCTTATCTATCAGCCTCATCAGGCTAATGGGGCAATAATTCCCAGGGTCTGTAGTCGCTCACCCTTTATGGAGAGGGATGACTGTAGCAGTGAACCATTCGGTAGGGACAAAGCCTGAGGTGAGGTTGTGAGTGAACAGAGCACATAGATATGGTGCCAGTTCACTTTGTAGTTCATGTAGAACACAGCCAGGGATATTGTCTGGTCCCATGGAAGCTTTATTCTTGGCCTTGGACAATGTAGCTTTAACCTATGCTGCAGTAATGCTGGATGCCTGGCATTCCACCGGTATTGTGATTGGTCCTTTGGGGGGGAGAGAGGGATAAAGTTGGCACTGAATCTGATGGCCAGTATGTTGGCAATATCTGTTGGCTCAGTACAGGAGGTATCATTGTGAAGTAACTCAGAGCAAACCTGGGTATTGCCATGGAGATTCTTGATATAGCTATAGAAGGCTTTGTGGTTGTTTTTAGTGTCTGCCGCAATTCTGCCTTCATAACTGGGTTTAGAGGTTTTGATGAGGGATCTCAACTTTTTGTTGAGGTTAATAAGGGAGTTTTTCCAGTCTTGGGACTTCACCTGTTTCTGCAACAGTTTATTCCTTCTATTGTAGAGTTTATTAATGGCAGGGGACCACCAGATTGGCTTCCTTTTTTTGGAGGAGAGCATCTTGGTTCTGTTGGGTATGGCTAATTCCATGCATTTATGTACGTATTTGTACAGTGCATTGGTGTGTGATTCAGCAGTTCTGCATAAGTACATATAATATCGATGAGAGATGTAACATCAGTGCATTAGAAACAGATGATAAAGGAAGATGGGTGGCTAATGAGAAAATGGCAGATGAAGCAGAATTAGAGATGAAGTCTATGAGAAGGGTAAAGGGGGTAGAAGTAGAGACAGAGTTGTAGATGAGAAAGGGATGAGTGTTATAGAGTGCAATAGGAGATTTATAAGGATGTTGTTGTGAGAGAACATAGAGGAGACATGATAGAGATATTAAGACTTTGTCTAGGAGAAAGGGGATTAAGTTACTTACTGGGCAGAAGAGAGTAATGGAGAATATGTAGTTAATGAATTAGTTTCTTGGTATGGAACAGGAACTTAGCCAAGAGTTAGAGAGCAGTTCTTTTAATAATGGATGGAAGTGATGAAAATGAGATAAATACTTAATTGAAATGGGAATTATGTTCCAGGTTTTAATTAGATAATGGGAATACAGACAGACTCCTACTGGTTTTGAGGTATGTAGATGGCAAATAGTTGTTTGTCATTTGATCAAATGGAGATGTTTGGAAGGTAATAATGGAGGATGGGACTAATGGCTGGACAAGCAGATGGAGTGTATATTATTTTGTGTGTCAAAATAAGCCAAGTGTAAGCTAGAGGGTGAGGAAGTTTGAGAGATCTTCATATTTTTAGCACTATTCATTGGTGAGTTTGGTAGAGTTTACTGGATGCAAACCTAGCTGCCTTGTTAACATTGTTCAGGCCTACCATTTACAGACCATTGATTTCTCTTCAACACGCTCCAAACCTCTCCTAACTATGTTTGTCTCATTATATCACTTTCTGAACCTTCCCCTTCACCATACATCTTCTGAACATTTGTATAATCTTGCTTTCTAGCAAAATAATCTCAATATTCATTATTTTGATGCAGAATGTTTCTCTCTTCTTTTTCTTCACCACAAAAAACACACTTGCTCTTTCTTCCCATGAAATGAGAATCTCTTCAATCTGTACAAATCTACTAAATATGTGTGTGTGTGTGTGTGTGTGTGTGTGTGTGTGTGTGTGTGTGTGTGTGTGTGTGTGTGTGTGTGTGTGTGTGTGTGTGAGTGCGTGTGTGTGTGTGCCTTCCGTGGCAGGTTGGGTGCCGGGCTGGCAACTCAACATCGTAAAACTCCACTGCCAGTCATGAGCAAACAGGTGATCTGCTGTGGCAAAAAAAAGCTGAAAGAAGAAAAAAAGTCTGTAACCTTCCTTTTATTGGAGATTTTATAGAGAATGAAGTATGTGCATAGATGCATTCTCATTTAACATCTCATGAACTCCCTGATCCATTTCAATTTGGATTTAGAACTAAACCCAGTATCAAGAATGCACTCATTCAGGTGGTTAATGATCTATCAAAGGCAAGAGATCAACAGATGGATTCCATCTTGGTCATATTGATTACTGGATGGCAATTGGCAATGTGGTCCATGGGATTCTAACTGAGTGCCTGAAATCCTATTGTGGATTGACTGGCCCCATGTTAGAGCGATTCACCTCTTCCTCTTGTGCTATACCCAATGAGTTACTTCAGGAGTTAATTCTTCTAATCTCTTCCCCCTGGATTGTTGGGTGCCACAGGGTCCATTTCTGTTCATGGTGCACAAGATGCCTCTTAAGGTGGTAAAACATATACAGGTATTTGGCATCAATCTGATGTGGATGATTCACAGCTTTGCCTCTCCTTTTCTAAGGAATCTGTCCAAATTTTGCTACTGGGAAACACTGTTTAGATTCTACCCTTCAGTGGATGGCACAACACAAAATGCCAGAAGTCTAACAAAAATGTTGATTTAGAATCTTACCTGTGTTTGGAGGATGTAAATATTTGTACCTTTACTGAATAATGTTTAAAGATACAAAATGCATATCATTGCTGGAGCCTTCCTGTGTCCTGACAGAGTGCTCTTCAAACTAACTGGAAATATACAGAGCTGAGTATATTTTTCTGGCACTTCAGAGTTGTGTACTGGTAATTGTTGTTTGACTAATTTTATATCATTGCTGGCTGACGTCAGATATGTGCACTGTTATTTTTGCTTCACTGTATAATTTTTCAGATCTCTGCTGAAGGTGTTGGTTTTCCCATACCCACCCTCCCTAGCTACTTTACTGTATATATATATATATATATATATATATATATATATATATATATATATAAATAAATATATTTATATAATATATATATATATATATATATATATATATATATATATATACACCTTTCCTGTAACTAGTGTAGTCCAGATTCAGATTTGCTGTATCCAGGACTGTATGTAAGCTTCTGAGCCCCCCCAAGCTTTCTGTGTTGAAGGGAAGCCTTCTAGCTTATCAGTGGTAACCCATCTACCACATAAGGAGTTGTTCTGGCTGAGAAATTGTAGTTATTGGCTGTTTGGGCAGTTTTTCCATCTCTCTCAACTTTCTGATTTAAAAGCTCGCATTTGCACTTGTTTCCCCCCTTTCCTGTAACTAGTTTAGTCCAGATACAGATTCTTAGTTTTAGCACTTGAATTTGCTTATTCGTGATCAGCACTTGTTCAGAACTTGTAAGCAGTAAATAACCTACTAATTACTACAGCACTCGACCTTCCTCATTACCTAGAGGAAAACAGTTTTGCTACTTATTTTCCTCACTTGCTTAGAGAAAAACAGCTCTTGTACTCACTTTCCTCACTTATCTAGAGGAAAATAGTTTTTTTATTCAGGCATGTCCAATGGTCAGCTCCCAGTGTTCTCTCCTGTCTATCTGATGAATCTGGGCATCTTGGGGCAATGTAGAAATTGCCTCATGTACACAGACAACCCTCTCCTCCTACCACCCAACACTACAACCTGTCAAAGATGCACTTATCTAACCAAACTGGAGGTAAAGCTCTCTCCAATCAAGACTGAACTTAACAGTCAAGAGGAGAAGGTAAACACTTGCACCACACCACACTCATCACATAGTGTCATTAAATCTACACCACCAAAATCCACACATAGAAACACAAAAACATTCGCGGAGGCTCTCAATAATAATCTGCTCAAGCAACAGAGACCTCCAAAGCAGAAATGCAAGCAACCCCCACCCCCAACACAACCCAAATGACACATAGCCTGCAGACTCAGTGTGCCACTCAACCACAGCCAATAAGGCAAAACAACGTACCCAACACACTAGTCATAGGTGACTCTATAGTCAGGCACACTGATGTCCCACTCACCAGGCTAAACAAGGAGAAGGTTACTGTCAGCTGCCTGTTGGGTGCCAGGATCCACCACATAACCCACACACTCCGGTCACTCCACAACAAGTACAAATATGACTCTGTCATTGTCCATGTTGGTGTGAACGACCTGAGATGTAACTCCCTGGACTACATGAAAAGAGACATGGAAGAGCTCTCTTATCTTGTAGCCCAGGCAGGTATGACCCTAGCCCTGAGTAGCATTCTGCCATCACCCAGAATGATGCCGCAGTACAAGGACAAAATGATTGACTTCAACAATTGGCTAAGCTTCTGGTGCCATTCTAAAGGTATCCAGTATCTGTCTGCCTGGGATGACATGGTCGACAGACCACGATGCTTTGCCAGAGATGGCCTGCACCTGTCACCCCTGGGATTCCGGATACTGGCTAAGGTTCTTGCCACCCCTATAGTGCCTTTTTAGGCAAGGTTAAAATGACAAATTCACCATCGTAACAGGTACAGGCAAGCAAAAACTGAGGGTTATGCTACTCAATGCTAGAAGTCTAAATCTCAAAATGCAGTCACTCGAGGCACTCCTTAAAATGGAGAACGTCGATATCTGTGCAGTGACTGAGACCTGGTTCAAGGCTCCAGAGAGCACCCCTGCACTACCAGGCTATAACTCATACCACACTTTTCGGCCATGAAACCTGGACCAGAATACCAAAGGTGGAGGTGTGTCCATATTCATTAAGGATATCCACACCTCCAGGCTAGTTGCTCAGCATAATGCAGCCAAGGTTATCCAAGTGCAACTAACTCTGGGCAAAACTGCAATCCAAATTGTAGCTTGCTACAGATCACCCACCATGCCCCAGGATTCCCACTCCTCTTTTCTTGATGTACTTGAAAATATTAGGGTTCAACCAGACACCCTAATAGTTGGCAATTTCAATTACCCCACCATTAACTGGGAAAACTACTCATGTACCAACTCCTTCGCTCAACGTTTTCTGGAATTCATAAACTCCAATGCCCTGGATCAACAATATCCTAGATCTAGTCATTACCAACATGAGTGACCGGTGTTCCACACCTGAAGTCAGTGCGTCATTGGTCCGATCCACCCATAAGTTAATTACCCTAGCTATCCACATCCTGCCCCCACCCCCCATTAAGGAAACCATGGTAAAAAATTTCTCCAAAGCCAACTTCATGCTTCTTAAGCAGAGGCGGCTGGTGATTTCAAATCAAAGGGGGGGCTGCAGGATACAGCTGAATGGGTGGGGTCAATGGGAAGGGGTGTGGCCAACTAGAAAGGGGAGGAGCTATGTTCAAAACCACAAAAACTAACTTTAATTAAATATGCTGCCCTGGGTGCCAAACCCTCATTATGAGAGTCCAATCAAGACAAATGAAGTGTAAAAGAATAAAAATATTATAATGCATTGGCTGCATGACAGCTTATTTAATATCTAGATGGAAACAAAAAGGTTGTGAGGCATGAAAAAATAAATTACTTTTTAAATACATTTGCTGGAAAAATCAAGAATTTGCCAGTCAAAATCAAGTATAAGAAAAACATGCAGCACTCAACTCAAACCGCTTCTCTTTGCACTGCAGTTCTAATTATAATTTATATTCAGCTTTATTAAAGTACCAAGTAACATGCTGAAAGTAGCAATCTCTGTGATACCCCCACTTGTAAAAATGTTTATTATCCAAAAAAGACCTGCTGCCTGACAACTATCTACTTGTTTCATGGGGAAAACATGATCAAAGTAAAAAATGAAAAGCAAACAAGAAACAAACTCAAGATACATTGCTTAAAGGATTACTGTACAGGTTATGGACCACACATGAATGGCATTCTGTTTAGTTTATGGGTCAAGCCCTCAGAGATCACTGGAAGTCTCCAACAAGTGTAATGAGCTTCTTAAAATAATGTAATCATGTCCTTTATTACAAATACTGTCATATGCATTTCAGTACCCAAGGCTTATACATTATCTAGTTAAGTATTCTCTGCATGGCAACAACAGAAAGGTTTTCAATGTTGGCAATTCTTTAACAGTATGCTTATTAAAGCTTACTTGCATGTTATGATCTCAGATAAGCTTACCTGATGGTCATTAAAGCATTGCTACTTAAACACAGAGCAACAGGTACTTTCTGAGTAATAAGCATAAATCAACAGTACAAAAATATGACAGAAACCAGACCATTCTGCAAAATCAAGAATAGATGAAAAGCCACTGTAGTACTTGTGTCTACCTTGTATGGGGGGATACCCTGCACATTTACACTGCATAACTGCTCCTTGCCTTGGACACATCCAGAGTCACTACATGGGGGAGTGGGGTGCAACAAGTGTATCACAATTTGAAATGTCTCTGGCTGACTGTGATGGCCCCAAAACATTTGTCATACCTGTCAACCTCAGAGCAAGAAATCTGGACAAAGCCATACACAGAAGTGGGACAAAGGCCCAAAAATAAGGACAATTTTTAAATATTGCTCTTATAAACTTAGAAAGATAATAGAATAGTATGTCTTGCACTAGTATGCATTTTCTAAAGAATATGAAATCTGAAACTCAAATGTCTGTCATTACTTTCTAACTTCAGTCTTTAATGATTTACCACTAATTTGTGAAAAAAAACACAATTTTATGAAAAATGGACCAAAAATGTGATGCAAAAATATAAAATAGCCACACAGTACAGCTGAAAACCTGTCAAAGAAGGGACACTTTTTAATATTAGTACTGCTAACTTTACCAGCTGACAAAATAAAAGAATCTACATGCATTTCTGAAATAAAAGTAATTTATAACTATGATTATTACAGTTATTTCTTAATTGTAAACCCTCCATGTTTTCTTCCAAAATTGCTATTTTACGGAGGGATTATTAGGGGAAGTGCAACATTTTGAGCCAAATTCGGGGACAGTAGAGAGGTTTGACTATGCCTAATTCTATAAAGCAATTTATTTGCATGTACCTCTCAACCTGTTAATGCAATAAATCTGGACAACGCCAAATATATTGGGGGAACATATAAACAGTACTAAAAATTGCTCTTGTATAAACTGAGACAGTTGATAGAATAACAGGTCTTACTTTAGCATGCATTTTTCTGAAGGTTATGAAGTCTGAAACTCAGTGTGTTATTATTTAGTGACTTAATTCCTAAATGATTTTCCAGAAAACCACAAATTTTGTGAGGAACAAACCAAAAATAAGAAGCAAAAATCTATTAATTCTGTGAAAATTTGGACAGTTGGGAGGTATAGTTCAGCTGGGGCTGTCTTTGAGTTTGCCACCCTTCCCCCTCACAAAATCATGGTCGAATGGAGCCCTCCCCCCTGCAGCCATTCCAACGATCCATTACTTGGCTATTTCACTCCATTTACCATAAACACTAATGTGCATACTGCTTTACTTCTATGATGATTTGGATTTCATTTGAAAGTTTTATTTTGCATTTACAGCACAAACACTAAGACATCTTCTAAACAAAGCAATGCAGTCTCACAATGAAAACAGGCTTAGCATTAAAACTTATCTGCCCTTGAAACTCACATTCAATGAAACAGCATTGAAACCGACATTCAAAGAAAATACATTTTGCAAGTGGCAGATAAAGATTAACTTTGAGATGTTTTCAAATCATAGGCCCCTTGCACATGAAACATACATATGCTCTTTGATACACCTTCCTGATTGTACTAAATTATATTCCTTGTACAATACAGTACAGTTGTTAGAGGGCATTTTAAAAGTATTGCTTTGAACATTTTTCCAGTAAACAATGAAACAAAATGCATGCACCAATGACAAAACTACCCAATTCAGAACATTTCCATCATAAAGGTCTACTCAACCTTTTATAGTCCACCAATATCAGCAAATATGCACAATCTCTGAAGTAGTAAAAGTCATCTAAATAATTCCACATTAAAGAAATATGTAACAATTAAGAGGTTGCTGCTAGCAAACAACTTTATATGTCATTGTTTATTCCTCTACAAATAAAGTGCCTGTTGCCCTTGAGGAATAAATTGCCTATGTTGCATGCATTAAAAAAAAAATGATAAGCTAGTAATATCGCAATAGGGACTGTATGGCAAACTGATAACAGGTTCATAGTTACTACTCTAGGTATCTTTACCAAAAAGGACTGCAGCATCCACCAACTTTACAACACAGTACAGTATCAGCAATGCATCTATTTACTGTGGGAGTAGAACCCACAGCCTTTTGCATCAAAAGCAAGTACACTACCTGTTGCGCTATTAACAATGCAAACAAGCTCAGAATAAGCAGCACTAAAGTTTTGTTCCCCTGCAGCTCTCAGCTCCTTGTAAAATCTACTCGACACGCAGTTGTATCTTTGAACTTTGCAGCACAAGAAATCTGGAAAAAGCCAAAATGTATTGGGGGGGGAGGGCAAAAGCCCAAAAATCAGGGACACATTTTAAACATTGCTTGTATAATGTTGGAAAGTTGCTAGAATAAAATGCTGTGTTACCACCATACATTTCACTGCCACGTCTTTAACCCAGGGGACCCTGTGCAAAACAGTCAGAGAAACATACCACTATGCCAAATCAGCTGTTTTGTGAAAGAGAGGAAGACAAACTTAAATGACTACCATTTAGTGAATTCAGTTCTCACCATAGCTGTCAACTTTTTGGCCCAAAACACGTGGACAAAGCCAGTAATGGGGGGGAATACAGCCTCCAAACATTCAATGAATTCTCACCATAGATATCTCTCAACCGTAGCACAAAATACCTGGGTGAAGCCAATAATGGGGGAATACAGTCCCAAAAATAAGGACAAATTTCAAATATCCATGTTATAAACTTAGACAACAGTTTTGTGTTACCATGTACTTTCTGAAGAATATGAAGTCTGAAATTCAAATGCCTGTTATTTTTAAACATTTAACTAGGAAACTAGTCTGACTTGGAACAAAAGACAATTTTCAGCAGAAATGCCAGACACATCTTTGCAAGATGGGAGGACATGCAGACTCCACACAGAAGGCACTCCAGCCAAGAATAAAACCAGAGAACCTGTAGCTGTTAGGCAGCAATGCTACCAGTGCACCACTGCACTACAGACTTTGTAAGGAAAAATGTAGATACAGAAACCACAGATTTTATGAGGAACAAAACAAATATGAGGCAAAAATCTGCACATTCTTTTAGAAATGGTGGTGGATAGGGAATTCAGGTCCTTGCCACCTGCATCCAAGGTACAGCATTCAAGCCTGAGTATCTCAACCCACCACCATTTGTTCTCTCTAGCCACCAGTATATAGCAACTGGGACATTACACACGCGCACACACACACATACACACACACACACACACACACACACACACACACACACACACACACACACACACACACACACACACACACACACACACACACACACACACACACACACACACACACACACACACACACCCTTCCTTTGTCCAGCAGTATAATTCATGTCACAAAGCCTTCACCTACCTGCTGTAAAAAATGCTCTACCTGTTTCATGAACGAAGCCCACAATCCAACCAGTGACCAAACACCTACCCGAAGCCTTTGTCGAGCAGTAATCCACAAACAAAGCCCACGCAGCAGTGAAAGTCCCGTGAGAGCAGCTCAACCCTCACTCCTCATTGGTTCTGCCTGCAGCTGAAGCAGTCCGGAGCTCCTCTGTTCTGTGCGGTTGTCACCGCACAGATTCCTGGGTATCTCACAGCACAGATTGCTGGGTACCTCTTTGTCTGTATCCGGACTGCTGATAAAGGCAGTCTGAGTTCTCTAATGTGTCCATGCATGCGCAGAAGAGTCAGGACTCGTGATTTTTTTTTTTCCTTCCAATTTTTGTTTTCTTGTTTTACAAATTTTTCTTTTGTTTTTTCTAGGTGGGAGGGCTGCAGTCCGGCAGTCCGATAGCATGAGCCACCCCCGTTCTTAAGACAGAAGTGGTGAACTTCATGACACCCATGCAGATGGACAATACAGTTACGACTACTGAATCCTACACAATTGCACTTTATAAGCACTTACATGAGTGCATGGAACGTGCTATCCCAAACAAAAACCAAGATGCTATCCTTGAAAAAAAGGAAGCCAATCTGGTGGTCCCCTGCCATAAACAAACTGTACAACAGAAGGAAGAAACTGTTGCAAAAGAGAGTAAAATCCCATGAGTGAGGAGCTCCCTGGTCAGCCTCAGTAAGAAGCTGTGATCCCTGATAAAATCCTCCAAAGCTAGTTATGAAAACAAAATCGCCACTGATTCTAAAGACAACCACAAAGCATTCTATAGCTATGTCAAGAATCTCAATGGCAACACTCAGATCTGCTCTGAGTTACAGCACAATGGCACTAAATATACAGACCCAACTGATATTGCCAACATCCTGGCAGATGGGTTCAGTGCTATGTTTACCCCCCTCTCACCCCCTAAAGAGCACATCTCTATACCGGAAGAATGCAAACTTCCTGTAATCACAGCTGCACAGATAAAAAACCAATACCACAGCATCCATGGGACCAGACAACATCCCAGGCTGCATTCTACATGAACTGCAGAATGAACTGGCACCCCACCTAAGTACCATGCTCAATCATAGCCTCACCTCAGGCTTTGTGCCTGCTGAATGGCGCACAGTGACTGTTATCCTACTCCACAAGGGGGGAGCCACCACAGACCTCGGGAATAACTGCCCCAATTAGCCTGATGAGCCTGGTCTGCAAGGCCATGGAACATATCATCATGGAACTTATAAACAAAGACATTTGTAATCTCCAAACTCTGGACCCCACCCAGTTTGGGTTTGTAAAAGGCAGATCATGTCTCCTAAACCCACAAGGGTAAGGTGGTTCACACAGCCTATCTAGATCTTGCCAAGGCTTTCGACACTATCCTCCACTCTGGAATTATAGATAAACTCACTAAACTAGGTATAAATCCCTATGTCACAAGATGGGTTGCCAACTGGCTCACTGATAGAACACACACTGTGAAAGTAGCAGACTCCAAATCCGACTTCAGGCCAGTGACAAGTGGAGTACAACAGGGTTCAGTCCTGGGTCCTCTCCTGTTTGGTATCTACTTCTCTGAAGTACAGGCTAACACAGACGGTCTTTGGCTAACGAAGTTCACAGATGACTGCAAACTAGGAGCCATAATCAAAACTCCTAACGATGTGGATATCCTACAAAAGGGCCTCACTGAGACAGATGCCTGGTGTCAAAGCCATGGCCTCAAGTTCAATGCCAAAAAGTGCATTGTCATCCCCTTTGGTAAAAACTCTGTACCCATGAACTACAACATAGGCGGTAGTATACTTAACACCAAAAGTGTGATAAGAGACCTTGGGACAGAGGTGGACAGTAGTCTCTCCTTTGATAATCACATCACCACAGTAGTCAGGAAATCCTTCTATGTGGCACACCTCATCACAAAAGGTTTCTCATCCAGAAAAAAGAGGTCATTGTTCCCCTCTACTCATCACTCATTAGACCATTATAGAGTACAATGCCCCTTTTGGTATGTACCTCACAAGACATCTACAACAACTGGAAATGCCACAGAAATACCTCACAAAGAGGATTACTGGCCTCAAACAGATGCCTTACGCAGACCGTCTCAAAAAACTCCAGCTTTACTCCGTCGCATATCGCCTACTCAGAGGTGATCTCTGCCTAACATACAAAGCTATGTCAAACCCAGAGCTGTTGGACATGCTCCATTTAAAGAAATCCCAATCCCTCCAAGCTACATGCTCTAGGACCTAAACCTTGTCACCACAATAAACAGAACATGCCGGCGGGATAGATTCCTGTCCCAGAGACTTCCCATACTCTGGAATAAACTATGTATCTATATCAAACAAAGCTCCTCATTAGCACTCTTCAAGAAAAATCTTGATGATTGGATGGGAAATAGGAAATTCACCCTGGGGATCACTTCTGTGGCTCTGCTCGACAGTGGCACAGGAAAATAATTTTCTTGGGTGGCAAAAACCAGGGAACCTTTTTGGCTGGACTTGTATAGGCCCTAGGGCCAATAGCCTAGTACCTACCTATGAACCTATGAGAATTCCAGTGTATGCCTCATGTCATTGTTGTAGATATAACGACAATGGAGGATTTGCCTCATGCTTTGTAAAAGAACACATAAAGGAAAGAAGCCAAGAAAACAAGTAAGTACTACAAGCTACTCACTGAGAAATTAATATCAGACATGCTGAATATAATATTAATGGAGTCAACTATGCACAATCCCTTACAGAGAATTATGTTTTTGTAAGGTGTAGGATATGAGCATCAATAAAAATAAGTTCCTTAAGGGAAATATGCTTAATGGGTAAACTTGGCATTGGCAAATAAATATAACAAATATTATTTGACTATGTTAATGAAATACATTTGAAATAGCTAGTACAAAATTCAACTAAAAAGTTAATTAAATATAATATATCTAGCACATTTCTGTCCCCTCATGGTTATACACTCTGTAATTAACACAGATCGTAAAACACATCTTCAACCTAAGGATAAAACCAAACCCCAAGCATAAATCAGCCATTTAGGGATAATACCCTCAGTGACCCAATAATTCTGTTCAGGATGCTATCAATGAGTTATGTGATATTACTAACTACTTCATTCATGAGCATTTACTGGTAGGACACAAATATGCAGGTAAAATCAATAAAATACTTATCATTGGAATTGCAAATTATAAAAAAGACATATACCCTGGGATTCAATAAACTCAATTTTACATGTTTGCATGATGATGTGCAGTGAGCTCATAGCGTTTAAACATAAACAAGCGAGGTTTCATGGCTGGCTACAGTGCTGCCGGCCAGGAAACCATGTAAAGCAACACAGATAGGAAATCTGGTTACCTCAGAGCAAAGCAGGTTAGCAGGATTGCGTGAAATGCCACAGTGATCACCAGGGCTTAACATATAGTTATGTATATGGTCCGAACACAGTACAGGACAGTGTATACAGTGCAGAGTATTGTGAAATCCCATTCCAGGCATTCTGTACAAAGGTTGTGTAAATGATCTATAAGGCTATATGGACTGCCATGCAAAATAAACAGTCAGGGGAAGTGTGTTTATTAAATAGGGACACAGAGATGAATTGTAGGAATGAACACAGGGAAACAGGACAGGTGAAGCATCTTAATGTACAGCAGATGAGGGCATGTCAATAGAAGACAGTTTTTGCAGCAACAGCAATCACATATCGATATGGTACAGCAGGGGCTGAACCATAAAAATGTGTATTATGTGTCTGCCACACAAGGTGATATAACAGTGGTGAAGATGTGTGTGTGAGATAAGCGTCCTTACATGAACAATGTAGAGGACATCAATCAGGGAGTTACATGCAATTGGGGTAGGGTGCATACTGTGAAGCTGTGCAAACTGATTTGCTTGAATATGAGTGTAATGTCAGCAGAGGTCTCCAACAAGTGGGACACAATTACAGGCTCAAGAACAACAGTAAAAGAAGAATGCACAATATCAAAATAATACCACCAGTGATCCCATGTCTCTGACATAACATATGTGATTCTGGGTGATCACAGAAGGTTCTGCACGACAACTATTATGACATGTCAGCAATCTATGAGAGTTATCAAGCATACCATCCTGACACTGTAACATATGCAGGACATATTAGGAGGGACACTGCTATACCTGTATGTGACATGCTCAATTCAGGCTAGTTGACTGGTGTGCATACACACGCACACACACACACGCACAGACACATACACATACACACACACACACACACACACACACACACACACACACACACACACACACACACACACACACACACACACACACACATATATATATATATATATATATATATATTTATATGGGTCTGCTTCTAAATCTTGAAAGCTCATAATCTTGAAATTCAAAATACTGAGTCCAAAATCTTGAATGTTCAAAATACTGAAAACTCAAAATACTGAATTTCATATAAAAAAAAAAAAACTACAGGATACTAACACTTACTATACTCCACGAGAAGTACATAGAGAAACAAATAAAAGACAAAGCATATTAGTTTACTCCAACTATTAGCACAAGGACAAGCCTCCGTGCAGCCCCCTTGTGGGGGGTTGTGCCCCCTACAACCCCTGCTACTTAAATATACCAACTCCGCGATCACACTTTACTACACTAAATGAGTTATGTTGTTGTATAGCAAATTAAAAGGGAACATGACTAAGGTTGCAACAGGCAGTCATGAATCATGTAATGGTATGTTTGCCATTTTCTTCTCTGGTGTGCGATCTTGGGAGTTGATATATTTAAGTAGCAGGGGGTGTGGGGCGCCTAGCTGGAGAAGAGTAATATGTTTTGTTATGTAGTTGTGCTGGAATATTGTAAGTTTTGGTATACTCCGTTTTTTCAATATTATGAAATTCAGTATTTTGAGTTTTCAGTATTTTGAACTTTCAAGATTTTGGACTCAGTATTTTGAATTTCAAGACTATGAGCTTTCAAGATTTAGAAGCGGACCTATACATATATATATATATATATATATATATATATATATATATATATATATATATATATATATCACTGGAGAAGTTATCACACATGCATCTGGTGTAACACCTTGATGGAGGTCTGCACCATCAGACAGTAATATTAATCCAGCAAAAGGAATACCTAGGTATGGCCAATAAGATGTGTGACAGCTCACTGTGGTAAAGTTTGTACACTTCAGTTATATATCACTGGAATATGTGTAAGGAGGTACATGAAGAAGGTGCATTGTACTCAATTACTGGTGTGATAAAGGCTGTGAACTGTGGCGGTATTATAGCTTTTGATATGGATTTCCTTCACATACTCAGTAGTTGTGTTTCATGCAAGTCTGTATTTAGCACTGTGGCCACAGCTGGTGAAAGTTCCACATACCATCTACCCAAGGACACAGGTCACATACCGCTTGATCTACTTATAGGGTGCGATTTCTACATTA
Source organism: Protopterus annectens (assembly GCF_019279795.1). Classification (NCBI taxonomy): domain Eukaryota; kingdom Metazoa; phylum Chordata; order Ceratodontiformes; family Protopteridae; genus Protopterus; species Protopterus annectens. The sequence goes on from NC_056745.1 coordinate 519,148,681, forward strand.
TCCTTGGGTTGTGCATTTCTTTTCATGACATAAATCCCTCTTTGTTTCATCCACACCTCTGAACTGTACAGATTTTTGAGAATGTCCAGATTTCTGCTTCATATTTTTTGGCCCGTTTTTCACAAAATTGTGGTTTTCTGGCAAATTAGTGGCAAATCATTAAAGACTGAAGTTAGAAATTAATGACAGACATTTGAGTTTCAGACTTCATACCCTTCAGAAAACTCATGCAAATGCAAAACCTGTTATTCTGTCAAGTTTCTAAGTTTGTAAAAAAAAGTGTCCCTATTTTTGGGCCTTTGTCCCACTTTTACTTATAGCTTTGTCCAGATTTCTTGCTCTAAGAGGTTGAGAGGTATGGTTTCACGTCATGTGTTGTCATGGCCTGGTCAAGTTCAACAGGATGATTATGTTGTCATCATGCACACCCTCAATGACCTCTTTGAGGGCATCTATCAGATGTAACAGACATGATGTAGCATTAACAACTCACACAGGTGTGTTGCATACAGCCAGGATATTCTAGTGTCCATTTAGAAAAAGATCATAATGACATGTTGGTCTACCTCACAGTTGAGGAGAGTCAGGATGTGTCTATACATTCATGAATCAGGTACTCTGCCCCCAGCTCAGATGAATACATGTTGATGTACACTCTTCTACAGGAACATAATCCATGTGGAGGGTGTGTTGAAGTGTGTATTCAACTGTGTTAGGAAGGTGTATGTGCTAGGTCACACCATAGGCAATCTGTGATGTCACAGCCCATTGATTAGGTGTGAAAAGACTTGGATGAAAGTAAGACAGTGCATACTGCCTAACTTGATTTGACCTTGAGTTTTGACACAATTCCCCACTCAGGTATCATTGAGAAACTCTCCCAGCTGGGGATTAATCCTTACATCACCAGGTTGGTAACATATTGGCTCACTGACAGAACACATACTGTGAAAGTTGGTTAATCAACCTGTACCAGTGGAACTGTCACCACTGGCATACACCAGGTGTGTGGCCCTTTACTGTTTGGAAATCTATTTCTCGACAGTTCAGGCTAAGGTTTTTGGCCTTTGACTTACCAAGTTTTCGGATTCTTGCATATTGGATGTAAACATTGAGTCCACCAATGATGATAACTTGTTATAGGAGAGGCTAACACAGACAAATGATTGGTGACAAAGCCACACATTCTACAAATAAATGCAAAAATGTGTCTTTATTTTGGCCTTCTGCAAAGTGGAATTCCATGCTGATTACAGCATTGACAACACACCCACTATGCTAAAACCCAGTGGTGCAAGACCTGGGAACACACATGGATAGCAATCTGAACTTTGACCACCAAGTGTCCACAGTGGTATGGAAAGGCTAGGTTGTGCACATCATAAGTCATGCCATTGTATTTAGATTTTAGGATTACATAAACGCACTGTACTTGAACTTCATCAGAACACCAATAGAGTATAACGTTCCCTTTTGCATGTACCTCACCAGACACCTGCAGCAGCTGTAGAGACCACAGGGGTTTGTTATCAAGAAAACACAGGGCCTACAAACCATGCCATAATGTATGTGGATAGACTGTTACAGTAATATGCATTGTATAGGATGAGGTGACTTCTGCCTGGCCTGCAGGCCAGTCTCTGACCCTGCCAGGGTGGGAATACTGCACATCCACAAAGCAAATATAGCTGATGACATCAGCAGTGTCTGTTGAGGAGAATATTGTAATAAAAGTGTCCCACATGCTGGTGGAAAAGGCTCTCTTTAATGTCAAACAAGTACACAAACACACACACACATCTCAGTTGACTGCATTGAGAACAGAACCCCTACCTAAGTACACTGACTACAGAACTCTGAATTTATGCAAAGCACCACAGCTCAAGTCTGGCTTAGAGAGTCTCAGACAACACTTTATAGGTGATGACATTAGCAGTATCTGCTAAGGAGAGTATGGTAATAGTACTGTCCCACATGCTGGTGTAAAAGGTTCTCTCTAATGTCAAGCAAGTGCACAAACACACACACACACACACACACACACACACACACACACACACACACACACACATACATACACACACACACACACACACACACACACACACACACACACACACACACACACACCAGTTGATTGTGACGAGAACAGAACCCCTCTACCCATCTAAGTACATAGACTATAGAGCTCAGTACTTTATGCAAGTGCCATGGCACAAGTCTGAGTTTTACAAGGCTGCAGGACAACTTATAGTGGATGCTGGATTGAAGATGTTGGGAGGCCTGCATGAAATGGATGTGTAGGCATGTTCAACTGGGAAGATAATTCTAGTTCTCCATGTTACCAGATTGATGTGCATTGCATATCACACAACAATTGCTATTAATGTATATAGTGCAGTTGATATATTTGTGAACAATTACTGAGAGATCATGATTGCAGTGCATTGGGGGGTAACACATGGCTGCATTGCAAATATGGGACATATTCTTAGATAGGGCCTTCATTTTGTTATGTTTCCACATGTAGTTTCATGGTATGTAGAGGAAATGGAAAGAAAACAGCGCTAATACATGCTAATGTTTACTTTGCATAGTGCAAAAGCGAGCAGAGGGTTTGCACGATGGCAGGCAAATTGTTTGTGCATGCGAGATACACATTTCCATTACTTTCTATGTTTGCACGCAGTTAAGCAATGCGGAAATGAGGGGCTCATTGCATAAATTCTGAGAGTTAGTATTGAGTGTATGAAACACACCTGATACTTAGCTGACTCTGTGGCAGCAGGTATAAATACATTGGCACATTTCTTTTTCAGCCCAGATGATACTGGGCTCAAATACAGGTATATATAATATTTTTAAACAGTGATAATAAAATGACATTATTCTTTATAGCATATTCAGCATGTGTTATTGTGTGTTGACCTAGCACAGTAGGGTTAAGTGACATTGAGCGGAGGTAACTGCAGCAATGTAGATCCACTCATGATCACTTGACACTGGTATGTGATGCCAAATTCTGCACAAACATAGAGGCCAAAATCTGAAGGGATCCATTGTTTTTTTTGTGTGTATGTGTGTTGTGTGTGATTCTATTTTTTGACCAGATTATAGGTGTTAAAATGTGGTAGATAGGAAAGTGGTGAAATGGGAGCAAGCAGGGGGGAGAACAAAGGGAAAGGAATGCAGAAATTTGCAGGAGGGAGGTAAGAAAGAACCATAGCTATCCAGTTCTTCAACAATGTAAACTGAAAATATGTGCAGAATATTAGCAGAATTTGGGCTGTCACCTCCAGAAAGAGGGGTTGCAACAATGTAATCATGTTGTATAGCCAATTGGGCTGAATCAAGTGTGTGAAGAAGAGCCATGTATGGGACGATATATATATATATATATATATATATATATATATATTTTTTTTTTTTTGGGGGGGACAGATACCCATTTGTTTTTTAATTCATTAAGAGAGGAATGCTGAGTAAGGGATATTGGTATTTCTGGATCAGGTAAGTTGGATAGGTGAGGAAGCAAATGCAAACAAGCAAGAAAAAGAAGACAAGACACAGGGATGGTAAGGGACACAAAAGGTTGGGGGACACCATGATTGGGGTGAGGGAGGGGACAACCCAGGCTCATCCCCATCAAACATGGAGACAGTGAGAATCTAGTCCTCACCTAGTGGACTTTCATCACTGTCTCCTTACTCCACTGGCGGATGGAGTGCTTGACATCTTCTCCTCCTACAGACCATGAGGGAGAGCAGTCACTCCATTTGGCATAGGTGTACACCAATGTTATGGTGCACAACCCTACACATCAACTCTGCCATCTCCTGGTGGGTGATGAAATCCCCTCCTCTACCACTACTCCCAGAGGGTACCACGGCTACAGCTAATGGGGCAGTACTACCTTAGGGTATAGGTAGTACAGGGTTGTAGAGGCAGTGCTGCCAGGTTGGGTCCCAGATGAGTTGGCATCAGTGTTGGAACCAGTGGAGCAGGTGAGGCTGATCCACTGGGGCTGGTCTATTTCACTGTGCCCTGAAGCATTTAGTGATTTGTTACAGATGGATCATATGGAGACATCTGACAACATATAATAGAAAATAAGAAAAAGATGTAAGGGTTGGGGTGAGAGAGAAAAAGAGATAAAAATTAGTACCATCATATGTGACATACAATGCATTATCATAATTATGCAACTATTTTATCTGAAGTATTACATTTATGTATATGTCCTAAAATCTACAAACTATAACTACAGATTGCTCAAAGTAATCCTTGAAATGTGCATATATTGGACATATGCTTGGTCCAATTATACAGTTTACAGTTAAAGCAGGGCATTTATGACACTTGTATAGAGTTTCATTTATGTAATTTTATTAAAGAAATGCAGTATTTTATAGTTGTTACTCATGGTATTTGAACCCACAACCTCTGACTACAGTCTTACACTTGACTTCTAAAGTTGGTTTGTGCTACAGAATAATGCATACATACTTGTGCATGCTTAATTTGCTACTACTGTATAGAAACCCCCCAAAATCTATCTTTAACTTTTAAAGCTGCAATAATACTTCTGTTGTGCTGCATACATACTACTTGCTTTCTTCAGTCTCTCCAGTTGATCAGCATGAGCCTGGTGATTAAACTCTATTTCAGCATTAGCTGTGGAAATAACAGAAAAGAAAAGAAGAGCATTATGCATACCAGTCTTGCCTATATTTAGTTTTCTGTCTATTAAAAATACTCTTTTATTAGCATACTTACACAACCGTGGGATGTGACCAGTTTGAAACCCAGTCAACCACTGGTTGAGTGTATCCCTCTTGTGCCTTTGTAGGTCATTGAAATTGTGCTTACACTGTTCTCCAGTATGTGGGATGCCAAACTAGTCCAAGCCTCAGACTTGTACTGGAATCCAGAATAGTCCCCCTGCAGAAGCCTTTGGCTGTGTCACTTTACCAGGTGTCCAATAAATATCCTGGACTCCTGAACACCCCACATCTGTACCCTAAACTGAGTACCTTCTTTTCTAATGTCAGACATGTCTAATACCAGAACTAGAGGAATGGCAACTAATGATTTCCCACCAATTCCTGTTATTGCATTTACTGGAAATGTACAACCAGAACAAAGATGCCAACCATAATTGTGCAATGTTAAGTGGAGAGCAGCAGTGCCAAGCAGGGAGGAAATAAATATTTTAAATTGGAAGGTTAATTTGACACTTGACCTTAGTTTGAAGGGTGTCTGCTGCTGTAGCTTGGAAATATATTTTGAAAATCGAAAGGTAACTGTTAGGTGAGTTAAGTTTCAGACATGCATTGGGGGCATATATTTCATGAACTTAACAATTTTTTTTATTTATACACTGATAAAATTGATTTTTAAAGTGTGGGATTCAAACCTACATATAGGGGGCAAAACATTTTCTTCCACAGTGGTGATTTTCCATTTTTGCCGCAGAAGAAGTGCTGCTCATGAATCGTTCCTAAATACAGCTGACAGTTTGAGGTGTTAAACATGTATGTGTGTGACCTGACAAGGTTCTTGTATATAGATTCAATTGTATATGTGTCCTATTTAATTGTGAAGGCCATCTAACTCCAGATAGCAGAATTATACTTAATACAGTAGACAGTATATCCTCAGTCATACATATCAAAACACAGTAAGGGTTTCTTATCCCTCATACATATAATTCATATCAATGTCACTATCTAAAGTGTTATATGTGAGATTGAATATAATGGGAAATGGAACAACAGTAAAAATGTCTGGAATGGCCTGTATTAGTACCCAGAATCATATGCATGGCAGCCCTAGACTTACAACTATCACCACAAGAATGTTGAAATAACACTTGTATATTTTTATGTTCATTGCTATAAACTAGACTGTCACAACTTTAAAAGTATGTTTCACTCCCTGTATTAGAACCCAGGGCCATCTGTATTACAAACCTACACTTACACCTGCTATCACATGAGTAGTTGCATGACAGATCCATAATTTAATAGTCATTCTTAAGTTCTATGTGTTAACTACCATGCAATGCCACCTACTATGTTTCTGAGCGCCCAAAAGAATTAATTGAATGTATCCATTTTCAACAATTATCAAATATCTGTGTCTTGCATGCAGGTGTTCGATGACTGCAGGTGTTGGGGAAGTTTGCTAACTGCCTCACAACTTTGCTTATTGGCATTGCATGATGGAAAGCAAAAATTGCAATAATGTATCCTTTTTGACCTTTACACTTTTACAGATGCCCTGTTTGCAGGTGTTTTGTCTGCTTCCTGTGTGGGCCACTAGTCCTGATTTGTGCACTGCCAAGCACAGCACAAATGGGATAAGCAAAGCTAAACTTGACATTCATTGTTTCGCCATTTCCCTTGTTTGTGCTAAGGGTTGCACTGCCCAACACTGCTAATTAAAAAAAGGAAAAAGTAGTTGAAATAAAGAAAAAAACATATATGAAATAAACATTACCATATGTTTGTTGGTACACATTAAATGTTTTTACACAGGTCTGGATTTGAAATCTCACTCAAATGAACCTTCAGAACACAATAAGCATGTTTTATCTCTCTTTCCTGCACCAACAGTTTTGCAGCAGGGAACTGAAATCATTCTTCATACAACCAAATGCAACACCATCCACAGTACTAACAAGACATATGATAGTTATTTGTACATGTATTAATTTCTGATGCAGTGCACTGAGTGACCACACAACCATTTATGACTATTGTTTGCAAAAATACAGCTCTGCCTTATCTCTCTGTGTTTGTTACACATTCTTATCTTATTGGAGCAGTAATCTGAGACATGCAGTCAGTAAGGCATTGCCTGGATATTAAATGGCAATGATATACAGTTGTCAACAAATGAAGGGGATATTGAATGTTAATGAACAGCAACTGTGAATTGTGTGCTGCTTACTTATATTTCAACCCTTGATAAAATTACTTCTACACTTTGAAAGTCTAGTCTGGCTGACACACCTACTGGAGGTAGGGCAGACTATATTGCTGTCATGTTTTCCTTCTCCCTACCTATAATCATTCACAGTTGCAATCCTTTAGCAACAAACACTGAGGGATTTCCTGCTACATGGAGCCAAGTATTTGGGATTCAACAATTTTAATGAGTTCACACCTGGTTTGGATCTTTACCATGTTCACAACCTGGAATCTACACCATAAAAAGGCAACCATGTAGCTAGGGAACCTGAAGGCGAGGAGACTTGTTTATGTGGAGAACACAGAAGAGCCTATTACTCTGGGATATATTTGCAGAGAAGATTACTGATCTTGAGAAGGTGTACTTGCATTTTTCAGCTGTATACTGCATATCCTGAAATGTCATTAAGAAAAGTCTATAGATATATATATATATATATATATATATATATATATATATATATATATATATATATATATGGATCTACTACTATTCACCGAAAGCACATTTCATCGAAAATCAAATTAGAGTGCACTTTTCACTGAAAGCTCATTTCACTGAAAACACAATTCACAGAAACATATTTCACCGAAAGTTGTAGATGGCCTTTACCCCACTGTAGTGTGACCCTGGAGTTAGTATATATAGTAAGGGGTGTGTGGGGGGAACCACCCCCCACATGGGGGTGTGTGGGGGGCATAGCCCCCCACATATTTTATGTATATATTATTGTCAGAGAACAGTAATGTATTGCAATTACATGTATTCATATATATAATTCAAAATATTTAAAAAATATTTAAAAAAAAATCGGTGAAATGTGCTTTCAGTGAAAAGCGCACAGTGAAATGTGCTTTTGTTGAATAGTAGTAGATCCAGATATACATACATATATATATATATATATATATATATATATATATATATATATATATATATATATATATATATACTGATGGCATGGGCACATTTGTCAGGGCATTTCACTTTCTCAGATGCACAGCCTTTTTAACTGTCATCACAAGTGCTAATGTAACAATTGTTTTTTCTGTATACACTCTTCTATTATTATTTCTGTGAAATTGTAAATGTCCTATATTGTCAATGACACATTGGTGTTAACCTTCTATGAAGGCCCATACACACCTCTTGGGGTGTGCTGGCCACAGGTAGAAATGACTGGCAATGGCTTAAAATGGAATGTTCTGTGTTTAATCTGTAGACATGTTTCAGGGACAGTTCATTTGATAGCACTTTTAGCATTTCACTGATGGTTTGTTAGCAACATGTCTCATTTGCTTGTTCTTTTGGGGGTGGGGGTGCAACGTTGTATTTCTGTTTTGGCACAAGCAATTATATGTTGCTATTGTTACTCTCCTTGTTTTACATCTAGTCTTGCTTTGTGTGTGAATGTAATATGTTAGAACCACATAATTCCTGTTTTTCATATTTCAATATCTTGATTGTTTTTTGTTTCCCCAGTAAGTAATAGTGAAATGCTACCTTTTATGTTTTATCTGAAAACAAGGCTTTTTTAGTTATGTGATATGTATGTGTATTATCCTTCTGTTGTGTTTTAGGTCACCTAGGACTATGGCACCCAGAGGTCTCAATCCCTGATAACCCCCCTTCATTGACCCTGAGAACCAGGTCATTGTGGAATCTTTTAGGTGACATGGTTCCTTTCTGCTTGAGATGGGATGTGGAGCTAAATCAGGCAGAATGCAAATTTGGCAGCAGATAGTTGCTGGCATGAATAAAGTAGGTGGCCACCGCAGTATATATGATCAGGTGCACCACAGGGCCACTGACATGATCTCAGCTACACTGAGGAAAGCAGCTGCAGTGGCTCGTGATTGGATGGGTACTGGGCTGGGGGCCTGCTATAGAGCCATCATCAACAGCAAATGAAGAGTTCCTGTCCACATTCAGCTCTCAGGATAGTGTAGAACAGCATGTCCTTGACATTGGTGCTACTGTTTCAGGGACAACAAGTATGTCCCAGGAGGTGGTTCTAGGTAGGCTTATGCATCTCAATTGTTAAATACCCATGTATAGTAAAATACTGACAGCAATACATTAGTTCTGTTTAACAATAAATTTGTTTGTGGAGGGAACTTATAGAGTGCTACAGTTAACAATGCATTCTGATTGATTACACATGGGCTTAGATTGGACTTGTCATCCAAGCTCTTGTTGAAAGTACAGTTAATGGAAATATAAAGGGCAAAAAGTTTGAAAGCCCCCTGTGTTACTGTTAATTATGATGATGTTGTCCTTAATGTTTGCTTAACTTCTTCCAGGACCATCGTCCATGGGAAGCATAGCATCTACTGCACATGGTAAGCCAAATATCTTCTTTGTCAGTGGTGATGAGTAGTTCAAAGAAAAATATAATTTTATCCATATGTATGATGTGGGTGTCAGGACTGTTGTGTGTATTGCTGTACTGTCTGTAGTAGAGGCACCACTGTTACTTTGTAAGCATATATTTGACAGCAGTACTCTAACTATTAATTTGTTTCCTGTGTTTGTTGCTTATTATCGCAGGTGATCCTGACAGTGAAAGTGTAGGACACTTACCACCTGACATCAGAGTATCGGCAGACTTTGATGATGATAGTAGCCAAACAGAAACACAGAGGGGCGCACAGGTTGAACCTGACACTGAGGTTGACATTCAGCCATCCCTTGTAATTCCATCAGACACAGCCAGTAGGCTTACACCAACCCACTCCAGTGAGCCCTCAGATACTGGACAGGTGGGGAGTGAGACACTCAATCAGGGAAGTGTGGTTACTGTGGTTTCAGTACCTGTTGACAATGGCCGTAGCCAAAGTGTGAGTGAGATGCCATGCAGAAGGGTTGTTAGGGGTGCTCAGAGGAGGCCTGCTGTCCATGCTCCACCTGATCCAGGTGTGTCTTTCTGTTCAACTCAACATATGTTTAGGGTCATACAGGTACAGGTATATTCCTATAGGTCCTCCACAGAAATGCTTAGGGTTGTAGATGTGGCACACACTGACATGCATGACTGCCTTCACCATGTTACTGATTCAATCGATTGGATGAATGAGACATTGGAATGGGTGGTATCTGTGACTGAACATCTGCTGGGAGGGGGACCACATCCTTATGATCATAGGTCAGCTACATCATCTGCTGTTAGCTGATGTGACCATGCCCAATCATACTCCTTCTTCCACTGCTCCATCACTGGTTGAGGTGTCCATACCCAGATGTGGCAGGCCATGGGGTTGTGGTCCTGGGCATGCTTGTGAGGGGAGGGCATCCAGCAAACATCAGTTACATTCAGGTAGCAGCAGTGCATCTGAATGTGGGTGTGGACATGCCAGTGCAACTCTTGGTAGAGCCAGTTCTCTTGGTCGGGTACGACAACAATGAACTGCCACCTCTAGCATACACCGGTCACACCTGTCCAACATACCAAGATGTAGAGCTAGCACAGAGCTTGGCTCTGTTCGTGCAGACACTCACCCTCCCAATTTCACCTAGAGGACCCATACAGACACACACACAACAGTTACATGGTTCAGCTGTGAAGCATAAAGCTTATTTTGTCTCACTAGTCATTTATTATTTATCCAAATGTCTGCATGCTTCTCTTTCTTACTCACACATACTCACTGACCTTTTGTGTCAGCATAGGCTTCCTGACACTCCCCACAACATCCTATGCAAGTGATGATAACTGTGCCATATCCTTGTTTTCTATCTTTTGGATTCAGGGATACATAACATTTGTGTCTGATGCTCAGTCTGCATAGATGACATATTTCTTAGTATATTTGCATTTGTGTTGTTGTTTTGCTAATTGTACCTTTGACATATTTTGGTCTTAGAAAGTTAGACAGTTAATAGAATCAAATTTTTTTTTGCATCAGTATTGTTAATGATCTTGTGAGGGTTGTGAAGTCTGAAACTGAAATGTGTCTCATTACTTTCTAACTTCTCTCTTTAATGATTTTCCAGTACAAAAGTATGGTGCTAAACTGAGGACATTCTGTAACTATCAATATTTCTGAGAGGTAAGATTGTGTGAATCTTTGATGCCTAAGACCAACTGCTTGATACAGGTCACATATAGTCATATAAGTCTCTACTGTCACATGTTAAAGTCATTTCTGTACAAATCACCCACCTTTTACTTACTTACATTACCAAGTAACAACATGCAAGGATATGCCATTCATTCATATTATTACACAATACACTTCAGGTTCAACACTTACCTTGTAAATCCAGCAGTTGCAACAGTTTTAGTTCAGGACTGACTCTGTCTGATGCTAGCAGTATACAGCCATTACATGGGTAGGTAAAGGTTGTGAGCATTGCATGGCATAAATGTTACCATATGTATGTCTGTAGGTCTTAGCCCCTTAGGTGGTGAGTGAGTGTGCTATGCATTGCCTCTTAGCCAGTGGAAGGGCATATTGAGCACATCTACCTCTACCTACACCCACAGCAGTTGCCAATTCCCCCACTGACTTCTCACCTGCATGTGGCTGTGGTGACCTTGCCATTAATGGTGGGATGTGTGCCCCTTCCCCTTGTTGATCCTGCTGAAGTTGCTTTCTCAGGATGATGTTGTGTAGCATGGCACATACAGTAAACATTTCAGTACATGTACATGGATTATAAGCAGGGCTCACCCAGATGTATCCAGGCACTGGAACCATGAGTTCAGCAGCCCAAACACACACTCTATCATATTACTGGTTTGAGCATGTGACTCAGCATGACATTCTTCGGTGTGTGTGTGTGTGTGTGTGTGTGTGTGTGTGTGTGTGTGTGTGTGTGTGTGTGTGTGTGTGTGTGTGTAGTTTTGGTGGGAGTCATCAGCCAAGGTTCCAGTGCATAACTTGCACCCCCCAGTAAAAGATCCTGTGGAATATCCCCCCAGTGAACATGTGCTACACTTGGGAGGTGTGCCAGATCTGTGAATCATGGTAACTACCTGGTTTGCCAACACACATGTTCAAGATGATTCCCTTGGTATTACACACAACTTGGCAGTTAATAGAGTGGAAACCCTTTCTATTTATGTAGAGCCTTCCCTGTTCCCCAGGTGGTTTCTTCATTTGTATATGTATACAATCTATGGTACCCAGTACTTCAGGGTAGTGTGCTACATGGTAGAACTCCTGCATATTTGTGGCCCTATCATCAGGTGTATGGAGAAAATATATGTAGTTACTGGCATGTTGGAGCATAACATTCAGGAATTGATGGAGGATCATGAATACTGATGACTGTGACACCCCCAACATGTCCCCTGTTGGTCTCTGAAAGGTTCCTGTAGCTAAAATTCTAAGTGCTACACATTCCTTTGTCACCACTGGCACTGGTTCCCCCCTCAGTTTGCCCTAGGTCTGAGTTGAGGATGACAGAGGTTGCAGAGTTCCTGTAGTGTGTCTTTATCTACTCGGTAGTGCTCTACAATTTCCACCTCATGCTGATTGTGATACGTTACCCAGGGTCTGAAAACTCTTCTCCTTCTTGCCCTTGATCTATTAGCAGCAACAGCAGCATAGACTTCAGCCTATTATACACACACATGAATTAAAGCAACAGCAGCCCCTAATATTCTTTCTGTGTAGACGCCTTTCCATGGCTGTATTCCAATAGGTTTTGGAATTCACAGGGAAAACCAGTACTGAGTCTACATGGTTGCTTTATAGCTTGTTGAATAGCTCATCCATCTTGGATTGGTTGATTAGAATATAATTCCACTGCTTATGCTGTAATTGGCATGCCATGGTGTTTACATTGTTTGCGCGTCTCTACACACTATGTAGAGACACTCACTGAATCCAAAACAGTGCACTACCATGTGCACGTCACACTGTAAATGGACCATGTAGGGTTTATTGAATCTGGCAACCAAAAAATAAGTAATCTCTGTGGTATCCTAAAAGTCTCAAACAACTCACTAAACAAGTATAGTGGGCCCAAAACCAAGACAGTGTAAGAAACTTCTTAGTGTGGAAGATTTACTCTCTCTCTCTCTCTCTCTCTCTATATATATATATATATATATATATATATATATAGGGTCTAAATTATATATTCAAAGCTTCAAAATTTTGAACCTCATATGTTCGACAACATATGAGCGAAACTTAAAACCTCAAATATATAATAAAAAAGTAAAAAGAAAATGTACCTTAATACTCTGAGCGGGGGAGGGGGAGCCCCCCTGCACCCCCCTCACTCTCCTACCAAATATACCAATTCCGAGACCGCACTTCTTTGCAGAAAAGAGAAATTGTCCCATTCTGCATGTATGGAGCCGTTGCCTTTCACCTTCGAACTTTTCAAAGTTCGATCATACTGTGTAGATCATATGACATTCGAACTTTGAAACGTTTAACAATTTAATAGGGCCCCATATATATATATATATATATATATATATATATATATATATATATATATATATATATATAGTTAATCACTACATATTAATCAGATCAGATAATGGTAGTAGAAGTAGCGAACTTAAACTCGTCCAGAGTAAAAAAATATATAATTTGAAAAAAATATACAGAATTTCTGTATCTGGAGCATTTCTCCCCAGGTCTCCGCTGAAAACAGGCTCTGTAGAACCTAGTTGGACATTCCCAGTCAACAAATGTTAAATAAAAAAAAAATAAAAAATTACTAAGTATTCATAAGTAACCCAAGCAGGGTAGACAGCAGAAATATATATTACAAATTTATAGGTGAATACTAGGCTAGCTGCCTTAAAGGGCCATTTTCAGCCAAGCTAACAATCAGATGTCAGAGTCAAACCCTATATGTAGTATTTATGAGGTGAAGAACTTAACCATTATGCCAAACCCCCCAAAATATTTGGGGTTTAAAAAATGTGCTAATCATAAAAAACAAGTTGAGAATAAGTAAGGTGCATGAACTACTTACTTTTTGTACTAAATCTTTCTGACCTAACTAGGAACTCGGAAGACTGAAGGAAACAATTGTTAATGCAGTGTGTTTACAAGAAACAATGTAGTGATCACCCAGCCAGAGGCCATAGTCAATGTATTTCAGAAAAAAATTGTACAAACTTCACAACAGGCAAATAAACATGACAGGGCATTATAGAAACAATAGGAGACACCCCTTGTATAATTACTAATGTGACAACTGCTGACATTATTAAAATTAAAAACTCACATTTCATAGGACAAGATAGCATACCTGGTGGCTTCCTAGAAAAGAAAATCAAGGGGAACCTAATTAAACCCCTATCAGTCCTGCTAAAATGTTAGCAGGTGTGCCTATTCCCCACCTATGATGACAGGCAGTAGTATTAACTATTTGCAAAGAGTGTGAGGGCGGGTTCATATTAGAACTAAAGAATGTTAGATCCAATCAGCTGCATGAGTATTCTGTGAAAAGTCATAGATAGGGGCATAATGACTTTATAAATTGTCACAAGTGGCCTGCTTCTGTTAAAGAAGGAACATTATGAGACAAGATCTTGCCTTCTGAATCTTATGACCTGCTTTAACGAGGTATCAGCAGCATTTGATGAAGTGCTGAATATGTGTGCTGCTTGCTATGATCTTACTAAAACTTAATTATTTAACAGAACAGAATGATCTACAAATTAAAAACATTAAATGTCAAGGCATACTGAATTTAATGGGTAAGAATTAGTAAAGCAGCAGGGCACAAGTTAGGGTGGGATTGCCTGCCTTTCCTGACAGTGTATTACAGTGGTGTCCCACATGGCCCTGTATTAGGCCCACTTCTTTTTGAATTCTTTTTCTAGATGTAAAACTGGGAAATGAGATACAAATAACCATATATGCTGATGATTATGAAGTGGGTAACATAATGACATCATTAAAAGCTGCTAACGTTCTCCAAGATGACCAGCAAAATATATATATATTTCACATAGTAGTAATGACCAAACCTTTAATGTCAGTAAAGGAAACATTGTGATTCTTGGCAAAACAGTCATAAATTATGGGCCAGATTCCAAAGACATGCTCTCAGCCAACTCTCAGTGTAAGTGATCACTTGCACTGAGAGCAAATATTTTGTAATTAGGCAGTATGATTGCAAAATAAATGGTCAAATCATAACAAAGTAATGTCTTCATTAAAGATCTAATGACAATGGCAAACACAATTTTAAACTTTGATCAGTGTGTACCTACTGTCAGAAAAGCATAATGTGGCCCATCTAATTCTAAATGGCATGACCATTCACTGTAGTATCACTTTTTTGTCCCGTACTCTGCTTCATTATTGAACACAATACTGCACTCTTTAGCCTTCCAATACGCCTTCTGAAAGAACTTGAACCAAAAGTTTGTAAAACATAAACTACTCATAAAGGCTTCAGGAACTGTCATTGTGTTCTGCTTCTTAACAAGCATTCACCAGCAGTGAGTTAATGTACAGGTGATGCCCACTGAAAAACCAGTCCAACACTTCATGGCAGCAACGTAAACTGCCATGGAACTCGGACATAAAAAAGGCTTCCATTTTTTTACCTTCACTAAGCAGCTCTTTGCTGCTTATCAATCATAACATTAAAAGATAAAGTAAAAAAAAATAAAGAAATAAAACTGTGTCTGTATGTGTGAGCGTGCCTGCTTTAGTGTATGAGAAAAACTGAAGTGACATACAGCACTGACCGCAACAGGGAGCTTTTAATAAGTAGATATAAAAATCTTAATCTTTGGAATTATTGACAACCATATTTTGCCAGATAATTCAATGAAAGAAGCACTATTTAGCACTAAAATCCTAAACAGTAAGGGGAGGTGAAGAGTTACTACGCAATGCATTTTTTAATTTTCCTATAAAGAGGCAGCTGATGTATCCTCATGTGTTCGTTCAACAAAGTACATGTTAAGTGCACTAGTGTGTGTGTGTGTGTGTGTGTGTGTGTGTGTGTGTGTGTGTGTGTGTGTGTGTCTGTGTGTTTCTATCTATATATCTGTGAGTGTATGTGTCTGTCTGCCTGACTGGCTTCTGAATGTGTATGTGTTTCTCTGTTTATGTCTGTGAGTCTGTCTGCCTATATCTGCTGCTGCTGAATGTGTGTGCATTTATAGATGTATAACATATATTTTGGATGCAACATACTTCCTCCAATGGCAATTACATTTAATATAGTAAGTTTGAAATGTTAGGCAGAGGAACTATTTTACATCAAAATTATATAACAATATATATTCATAAAAAATAAATAAATATAAAATAATTTAACTGGTATCCCATTCTCTAAGCACAATAATGCCCTCCGGGATGTGTTATTGTGGAAATAACTCCCTTGCAATTGTGTTGAGGCCCTGGGCATGTATTATTTCCACAGTAACAGATACCTCATCAGGCATTCATTCTTCAGAACCTTTGTCTGGTTTTAAGGCAGAATCTGATCTGGTTCTGCTTGAAAGTTTATGTCTGGAATACAATGCTTGGGAAGATAACATCAGACTATAAATATCAATAATAGAAAAATGTGACAAGTGCATAAATGATGCCTTCCAAGATTATGGAATAAACTTCCCTTTAGAGTCAGAACAAGGCATTCATTGAGTTCTTTCATAAATAATCTGAATATGTATATGGAAAGTTAGAAAATATCAACACACGGGTAGAACATTCAATCTCCTTGAATGGTATTAGGTCATAAGCTTGGCAACTGAACTTATGAATGTACAAAACCAACTAAAACGTATTTGACTTTAGCAAGAGGTGATACTTGTACATGCTGTCATCTGTCCAACACATCTTCCTTCTTTCTCTCTTATACTGGAGGAATAATGTCAAATTTCTATATCTTGCCTGTGATCTAGGAGAGTTTCTTGATTACAGGCTGATATTGGAAGGCCATGCTTCAGCTACCATAAAGGCATTCATTTCAGTCTTTAGAGCACAGCCTGAATTGGACATATGACTCCATCAGATTCATTTATGGAACTCCATGCACTGGTATTATTTAATTTGGACTGTTGTAACTGCCTTTAACTTAGGTTTGCTGGTGGGAACCATTCATGACTGCAGCACGTACAGAACTGGGCAGACAATATTGATAAAAACATCTACTACTTATCAAATAATGTCCATTATCACAAATATGTAAGTTTCCAGTTACTGCTAGGTGTGTGTTTAAGATTTTGGCACTCCCCTACCATAACCTTCTTATCCAGGATCCTGCTACTGGTGTATCCTGCACTCCAGTAAGTAACGTTTGTTCATCAGGGAGGGGCTGCTGACTGTTCCAAGGGCCCATCCTGAGACATATGTCTGGCAAACTTTTACCTACCACACCTCAGTCCTTTAGAATTATCTACCTGATTTGGGTATGCGAGTCTGAGACCTCCTGTGAGAGATCCCTTAGGTACGGTGTGATCAGGATAGTCTTTTTAAATTCTTGAAGGAGCACTACTTCAGTTTCTATTTTTCTTACTTTTTTAAATAATTTATTTTGTTTTTATTCCTGCCTGTGTACTGTTTGAATCTGCCATTTTCTTAACATTATTTTTAAGGTGTTATTTTAATTGTAAGATGTCTTCGTTTAGGTATTTGAATAACCTACATTCAATGAAATAAATGAATGATCACATTGTTTAGCATAACTATACTAATTCCTTAAGTTTTCTTGAAATATCACCCACCAGTGCATCCAAATATCATAAACAATACAGTTCACAATTGACAATTTCTCAGCCTGCTCTTTCTAATCTTTTCTTAAGACTAAAGCAATATATTTTTTTATGCTAAATGTTTTCAGTCTTCCTTTCCTTTCCCCTACCTAATTATACAAAATCAGTTTTCTATCTTTTCCCTTTACTGCCATACCAGGTAAGGCCATAGCACCAAGAAGCATGAATAACTAATAAGTCATTACTGCTATTACTTACATTTTATAACTGAAAGTTTTAAATTGTATTGTTTGAGAACAAATATGTAATGTTGATTATTGTTTTTTAACTCTTCCAGTTCTCTCTTTTGGAGCTTTTATCCCCGGGACTCTGCTAAAAAAAGTGCTTACTAGTCAGACCGTCCTGGATAACAAATGTAATAAATAAATAGATACATAAATAAATAAATATATTATTTTTAACCCACTATCCTGTAAGCAGATCTTGTCCACACTTCATTATTTTATCAATGATAATACTGCTTCTCACTTTTATTTCCTTGTTTGATACTGTTTACATTACCTAAGCCACATCTTTTCATGTCTTTCTTTTTCACTTACTTTATCTTTTTTGAATAGTTAACCTACTCATACAACTTTCCCTTAAATCACTTTTATCTGAAATTGAACTTTCTACCTCTTTCTGTATGCTGCCATTAATGTTTTCTACATCACGCCCCCTTTGTCTGTATTTTTTCCTTTCTATTTCCTCTTTTCCCTTATTCTCTTTTCTTATTTCTTGTTGATACATTTTTCTTCATTGCTGTAATTTCCCTCTCTTCTGCTTCTCTCTCTTACTCACTCCTTATTTAACTGTGCAACCAAACATGGCCAACTTTGTTGTCATGTGATATAATTAGGCTTGATTTCCCAACGTAATTATCTTCCTTACAAAATAAACTACAATTTTATTGTCACAGTTAGCAATAAAACAACCTTTAAAATTGCAAATAGAACATTCTAATGGTGGGAGATATGTGTATCTTATCAAACTATTACCCTTCACATAGGGCATGCTCTATAAATTATACAACTACCCCATTACTTACTTTTAGTTCCATGTTAAACTCCCAGTCTCCATTCTATATCCTGTATTTAGCCTTATATATTTTTTTAATTTTTGTAACATTATTGCACAGTATGTTATGTTATCTATATCATCATTTTGTACTGCTTCACTTCTTTAAAAGTAGTGTCTTTTTTAATTAACATTCAAAGTGTATTAAGTTAAGTAATTTCATGGCGTTATGTTTTTGTTTTCCTGAAAAGCAACAGAATAGATTCCTACTGAAAATCAGTAACATAGATTGTCTTTCTCTGCCCATATGAATGTTAAATGTCAACTACTTTTAACTCCATATGCATCAATACATAACCAAAGAAATTACCTAAGTGTTAGAACATCATTATTCATTTGCACTCTCAGTAGATTTTGGCTGAAGAGATGGAAATGCTATTCCCTCTCTGATACTCTCAGTGCTGTTCTCAAAAGAATCCTTATACAGAACAAGCACTTCACAGGTTTGCCATTGCTTGTCTCTTACAACAGTTTCTCAACAGGTATCATAGTTCCCTGTGAGACTCCCAAACTTCTAAGTGTTAGGTTATCCTTCTCTAGTGACCCCATTATCTCAGAACACACTCTTTCAAATGCAATCAGTTCATAGCACAAAATGTCATCCATCTGAAACATTTCCTTTATAGTAAAACAATTTCAACATCGCTGAGCAGTATAAATTGCCATCAACAACTGCTGTGTTCACTTACATCAGTTTATATTCATACTTGAAATACAATTAGTTCAAGTCAATCAAACTCTCCAACTAATTATCCTAAATAGGAATACACGTATAAGTTTGAATGTACATCTGAACACAGAGATCCTGCTTCATTAGCAATCACTATACAGTGACTTAATTATTGAAAATGTATATACAGGCCACTTTATTGCTACTAATTTCAGCATAATAGGAGCTCATCTATTCCTAAATGGGAATTACTTTTTAGAGAGTCTCACTCAAACATGGTTTGTCAGGGGTGCCTCATATACCAATCTTTTTCTATTCTAACACTAGCAGTAACTTTCCTAATCATGATTAAAACATCCCCGCAATACATTCTTTAATCCAGCAAAATCTGACCAGAAGTATTTATTGTATTTATGGTGATGACTAATATTCATGGTAAGCACAGCACAAACCTCCGCTATTTTCTTGTTTACACTTTGCACAAAAATATTAAAAAAAAGGTTATAGATCCAACAAGCAACACTCATAAATGTTATCTTTGGCACATCCAGGCAGATGGACTCAGCCAAAAGCTTGATCACTAAGCAATAACAGATTCCTATGAATATTAAAATATAGAACAGGATAAACCAATTGCTTCTGCTTATTCATAGACTGAATGCTATACAATTATGCTAGTCCAATGGCTGTTTTCTGTAGCAAACTAATCAATTTTTCCAGACTTTACATTTATCAATAAAATTAAAAAGAAGAACATTTCATTTGAGGTATAGCACCACCCATGTACGCTAACTACTCAGTGTTCAAATTTTGGTCAAAAACTTCCTTACTTTGAAAATTATCTCATAGTCAAAAGATAACTGCCAATTTGCACTAATCAGTGAAGGAATATGCAATATAACATGTAAAACTTTTCATAAAGTCATAAATTATATTTCATAGCCAGCAACACAAATCTAGTTGCTTTTCAGCCAGTTAAACAAAACAGAAATTTCTAGAAACATCTTCTACATGCTACAATAATTCCATATGTCACAATCTAAAATTTGTAGGGAGATGTACAATGCAAACATAGACTCTACCAGAAGCTTGGATAAAGAAGCAATAATAAAGCTATAGAAATATAAAAATACAGACTTAGATAAACCAATTACTTTCACTTATTGATAGACTGGATGCTATAACAATTACATTAGTTCAATAGCTGTTCTTTGTAGAAAATTTATTTAACATTTGTTAATTGGGAAAGTCCGACTTGGAATGAAGCAAATTTTCAGCGGAGGCCCGGGGAGAAATGCTCCAGATGCATGTCTTTGTGATGTGGGAGGAAACTAGAGTACCCGGAGAAAACCCACACAAATGCAGGGAGGGCATGCAGACTCCACACAGAAGGCACCCCAGCCAACAATCGAACCAGAGAACCTCTTGCTGTGAGACAAAAATGCTACCGCTGCACCACTGCGCCATACAAAATTAATTGATTCTCCCAGACTTCAAGTTTATCAATAAAATAGAAAAGATAAAAATGTTTTTTTTTTTTTTTTTTTGGAGGTGCATTATCCCAATTTACTTTAGACCTGACCCTGAACATTATGTTATAGTGAAAATGATAACCATCATAGCTGGAATTTAATTTGGAATAATCCTTGACATGTAACATTCCATAAATGTAATGTATAAATATAGTGTTGCATAGAGTCAGAATTAAGCAGAGTTATATTCTGTAAATTAGGCTTTCTGCTAGATGCTATGAACAAGCTGTTAGTAACAATGCTGTAGATGAGATATCATGTCCCCTGGTTATCTTGGGTGTGGATCATTTATCAGTCTGTGCAAAGATAATGAAGGAGTCATAAAGTTACATCACAACGTCATAACATCTGTTGCAACATATGTTACATATTAATGCAGGCATCTGTTGTAATGCTGTGTAGGCTTTAATTTGTTAATAACATTTTGTAGAGTAAATCTTAAAACAAAAGAACTCAGTCAGCTAAGTATTAATAGAAGTATTATAATTTAATTTATGTCTATTTAACTGGAGAGTTCCTTACATATAACAGAGCATGGCAGAAAAAAACTTCTCTATAACCAGCAACAGTCTCTATCTCATTATGCAGAACTCCTTGTTCTGCACAGGTAAGATGAAAGATATAATATGTGCAGCATGCCCCAGGTCTTCTGAAGGCCTCCTTCTAGTTGGCTGTGCCTGGTATATTTCCTAGGGAGGGTCCAAAAGGCATACTCACTAGGTAGCCAAAGCATCTTAATTAACTCCTTCCAACTCATGTATTTCTGTACTCCTCACTCTTTTAAGGACACTAAGCCCACAACACTGAGAAAAAAAAATGTTCTTCTACC
The DNA here is from genome assembly GCF_019279795.1 of Protopterus annectens. Lineage (NCBI taxonomy): Eukaryota > Metazoa > Chordata > Ceratodontiformes > Protopteridae > Protopterus > Protopterus annectens. The sequence continues at coordinate 519,170,457 of NC_056745.1, forward strand.
TCTTATATCTATAATCTGTCTCACCCCTTTACTTGTTCCCAAAGCTCACAGAAATAAGAGCAAATAAATGGCTAAATCTTAAAAGAAAAATGACACTATCATTAATGACCTAGGGACAAAAATACACAGATAGTCTTTTGGCTTTTCCTGGTTAGGGGTCACCACAGCGGAACTCCAGTCCGCTCACGATTGGCAGTGAATTTTTACGGTGCCGAGTTGCCAGCCTGACCTTCAAAGAAGGCACACCCATTCATGCTCACACCTACCTGTATGTCTTTAACGTCAATCAACTGCGGGGAGGACATGCAGACTCCACACAGAAGGTGCTCCAGCCGAGAATCAAATGGGAGAAAATCTTGCTGTGAGGTGACAATGCTACTGCTGCACCACCAAACAATTTCAAAATTAAATTTGGCACAAAGAAAAGCCAAATATAATGATTAATTCAACAAAATTACTCATGGAACTTGTGCTTTGGCTATACCATTGTAAGATAAATTACAAAAGAAATTTGAAACTTGAACTGTCTCTCTCTCTCTCTCTCTCTCTGTCTCTCTCTACACACACACACACACACACACACACACACACACACACACACACACACACACACACACACACACACGGTGCAGAACCTTTCGTCAAAGTAACTTTTTCATTAAGACAGAAAAAGATAGTATAGATGATCTAAAATCATCTAATCTAAAAGTACAGGCTTTTTCACCATGAGAATATGGTACCTTTTCCCACTGTAGTGAGATCTTGCAGTTGATATATATAATTAGTAGGGGGTGCAGGGCAACTTGCTCCCTGTAAAAGTATCCATTTCATTTTCTTTTTTGATCATTTGTGGATCAACGTATATTTGTTTTCGATTCTTGCTTTTGGCAGAAACTGGATCAATAATTTATGTTGTCAAAATAAAGTTAGGTACCCACAGCATAAGTATAATGAAATCAGTTATCTGCTAACATTTTGTGTTGTTGACACATCTGGGTATGTGAACTCAAAGGGTATACATCTGGATCATCCTCCTATATGAAGTTGCTGAATTTTGAAAAGGATCTTCTGCTATTGGTAAAATCTTATTTTGCAAAATGGACACACCATCAAAGATGATAGTTTTGTTCACATATAACATGCTTATTTGCAATGTATGGATGCATTGTTAACGTGCAAGGTTCACTCAAAAGAACTCTTTTGTTAGAGCTTCATTTTAGCACTTTTGTTTTAAAAATAAGAAGTTTTATTTTTCAAGATGAAAGAGCTAAACTGAAGTTCCAACACAACAACATAAAGTGAGTTGTTTTGTGAGGACACCATTTGGTTGTTGGTTATCGGATTTCTGCTTTCTCTCATTTACTCTTGGAAGCTATTTTGTGATAATAAAGGTGTCAGAAGTAGCCACATCTTATGCTACTATTATTTACTACATCGATCAGGTCAGTAATATCACGATTCAGCATTAGTTTAATCAAATAGTAAGTTTTTGTTAAAAACAACATGGCAGCTTAGCATAAATTGTGTCATAACCAACTGACAACTGTTAAGAATTTGTTATGCATTATAATGCAGACTACTAATTAAAAGGGGAATGTTAGTTTATGTGTACGCATAACATATACTGGCATTTTTGCAGTTTTAAACTACATATCAGTACATCTCCTCCTTTACAAGGAAAATTGCATTTTACATAATCACAAGGTATACGAAGGCATTTACTTGCACCATAAATTTAATCTCTGGGCTGAACTTGCAAAAGATAAAATCGCTAAATATAAACAAGTCAGCATATACAAAACTTTGCAAAATACAAAGTCGGTGTTCACGTCGTTGTCTCAGTGTCTCTGCTACATAACTGATATGTCAAGGTAATGTGGATAACCATTTCATTCCAGAAAAAAGAAGACTCTTCAAACACATACCAAAACTAGACTGGGAACCTGCCACAGGAAAGCTTTGAGGCATATTGTTATAACACACATTAGATCATTTATGGTCACTAAGTAAAATCATGTGAACTGGATCAGGAAAAGGTGCAGTCACACTCATTGCTTTTAGTGGGACAATGCACATTTTGTCACTAGGACCGGTTAAACTTGGACTTCAACCCTTGTTTTGGATATTTGGTAGATTTATCACTGGGACAGGAACATATTTGCCTTATATAAGTTTCCTTTACACACACACACACACACACACACTCAAACATATATATATATATATATATATATATATATATATATATATATAGTAGTAATTTATGTTGACACTATATTTAGTCGACATATGTTTAGTCAACAAAAGTTGGTCAGCAACACAGATGGTCACCTGGTGTACAAGATTGCACAATTCTCAGGTTTGGGAAATATGCTCTTTCTCTGACATTGTTTGATCTCAGAGTTAGTATATATAATTAGCAGGAGGTTGTGAGGTGCAATGTTTTATCCTGTTATTTTTTCATTTATTTTTATTTTAATTTTGCATGTGCCATGATTGTTGCTTGGCGCATGAGTAGTAGTGTGTTGGCATTTGCAAAGCTGACGCTTTGTGGTCAAATTTGTGAATGTCGATATACATGTACAAAGACAGAGAGAGAGAGAGACACACACACACACACACACACACACACACACACACACTTGCAAATATAGTATAGGTGGAGTCAAGAATGCGTGTGATGTAATACAAAAGTACCACCAACTGAAGTTGAACATAGCGTTAAAGAATAGTATACTTCGTTTAAAAAGATGACATTTTTATTTGTTTATTTATGTAATTATTTATTTATCTGTCTTTGTTTACTGGGAAAGTCTGACAATATTCTACCTGATCAGAGAAACGATTCCTGAAAACAGAATCCAGAACAGGCAAAATACAAGCACCTAAAAATATTCATTCTAAAAAGTACATTGCCATGGAAGGTAATACAGAGTTGATGCTCTTAGGACCTGCCAGTTCTTAAAAGGTCCATTATCAAACGCTGCTGTTTAAAGGGGCACTATCTCGTTTCTAAAATCAATTGCTTGCTAGAGACTTTATTTACATTTTAGTGCAGTGTAAGTCACATGTTCACACAGAGGCAGGGTTTTCAGACAAACTTGTTAACATACTGATACTGCAGGTCAGATTTCACAAACTTCAGTGGGGGAGGGAGAATTTACAGCGTGTCCTTCTGTATTTTTCTTCCCCCACCCATAGGCTATTAGATTAGTTGAGTGACTGATTTAGCATCAGCCAGAAATGCTTTCTAGTCTCTTACACACACACTCAGATCTATAGCCTTTGCAGCAGTGAAATTACATTTTTAGTTGTTGTTGTGTCTTTCGGCTTTTCCCGGTCAGGGGACGCCACAGCAGAACTCCGGTCCGCTAATGATTGGCAGTAGATTTTTACATAGCGAGTTGCCAGCTCTGACGCACAACCTTCAATGAAGGTACGCCCATTCACGCATGTCTCCACACAGAAGACGCCTTAGCTGAGAATCGAACGGCACAACGTCTTACTGTGAGGCGACAACGCTACCGCAGCACCACCACCACAGTATTATGTGCTTGTTTTTTCTAAAACCGATTATCCCAGCCTAAGCAATTGGATTTTTTGTTTGTTTTTGTTTCATGCTTGCTGCTACATGCTTTTGTTCATAGGTTCATAGGTTCATAGGTTGGTACTAGGCTATCGGCCCTAAGGCCTATGCAAGCCTAGCCATAACAATTCCCTGGAGATTTCTTCCTACAGTATTAACTTCTCTGGGCCCCTGTCTAGCAGTGCGACTGACATGATCCCCGGGGTGAATTTCCTATCTCCCATCCAATCATCAATGTTCCTTTCGAAGAGGGCCAATGAGGCACTCTGCTTGACATGTATGGGCAATCTATTCCAGACTATGGGGAGTCTCTGGGTCAGGAACCTATCCCTCCAGCATGTTTTGTTCATTGTGATGATAAGATTTAGATCCCTGGAGCATGTAGCTCTGAGGGTTTGGGATTTCTTTAAGTGGAGCATGTCCAACAGCTCAGGGTTCGAAATGGCCTTGTATGTTAAGCAGAGATCGCCTCTGAGTAGACAATATGCCACAGAGTATAGCTGGAGTTTTTTTAGATGGTCAGCATATGGCATCTGCTTTAGGCCTGTGATTCTTTTAGTGAAGTACTTCTGTGGCCTTTCCAGCTGTTGCAGATGTCTTGTGAGGTACATACCAAATGGGACATTATACTCTATAATAGGTCTAATGAGGGATGAGTACAGTGGGACAATGACCTCTTTTTTTCTGGATGAAAAGCCCTTAGTGATGAGGTGTGCCACATAGAAGGATTTCCTGACTGTTGTGGCGATGTGGTTATCGAAAGTGAGACCACTGACCACTTGTGTCCCTAAGTCTCTCATCACACTTTCAATGTTTAGTGTCCTGCCTCCTATGTGGTAATTCATGGGTACATGTTTTTTTCCAAAGGGGATAACTATACATTTCTTGGCATTAAGCTTGAGCCCATGGCTCTGGCACCAGGCATCTGTTTCTGTAAGGCCCTTTTGTGGAATATCCTCATAATTTGGGGATTCTATAATGGCTCCCAGTTTGCAGTCATCTGCAAACTTTGTTAGCCAGAGTCCCTTAGTGTTGGCTTGTACTTCAGAAAAGTAGATGCCAAACAAGAGTGGTCCCAGGACTGAACCCTGAGGTACTCCACTTGTCACTTGTCTGGAGCTGGATTCGGAGTCTGCTACTTTTACAGTCTGGGTTCTGTCAGTAAGCCAGTGGCAAACCCATCGAGTGACGTAGGGATTTATGCCCAGCTTAGTAAGTTTATCTATGATTCCAGAGTGGGGGATGGTGTCGAAGGCCTTGGCGAGGTCCAGATAGGCTGTGTGGACCGCCTTACCCTCATCCACAGCTCTGGAGACTGATTCGAAGAAGTCAATCAGATTCATGAGACAAGATCGGCCCTTCACAAACCCAAACTGGGTGGGGTCCAGTGTTTGAAGGTTGCCAATGTCTTTGTTTATAAGTTCCATTATCATGCGTTCCATGCCCTTGCAGATCAGGGTTGTCAGACTGATGGGACGGTAGTTCCCGGGATCCAAGGTGGATCCTCCCTTGTGGAGCAGGATAACTGGAGCTGTGTGCCACTCAGTGGGCACGAAGCCTGAGGTGAGGCTATGATTAAACAGGACACTTAGGTGGGGTGCCAGTTCATTTTGTAGTTCATGTAGTACACAGCCTGGGATGTCATCTGGTCCCATGGATACTGTATTCTTAGCTTTGGAAAGTGCTATTTCTACCTGTGTGGCTGTGATTATCGGAATTTGGCAATCTTTTGGTATTGAGATGGGCCCTTTAGGGGGTGAGAGGGGGGTGAAGTTGGCACTAAATCGATCTGCCAGGATATTGGCAATATCCTTGGGATCAGTATATTTAATGCCATTCTGTTGTAGCTCAGAGCAGATCTGAGCATTGCCATTTAGATTCTTGACATAACTATAGAATGCCTTGTGGTTGTCTTTGGAATCTTTGGCAATTTTATTTTCGTAACTAGCTTTTGAGGATTTTATGAGGGATCTCAGTTTCTTACTGAGGCGGGTGAGGGAGTTTTTTGCATCCTGGGATTTTCCTCTTTTCTGCAACAGTTTTCTTCCTTCTGTTGTATAGTTTGTTTATAGCAGGGGACCACCAGATTGGATTCCTTTTTTGGAGAAGATCATCTTGGTTCTATTTGGGATGGCACAATTCATGCATGAGTGGATGTGTTTGTACAGTGCCTTAGTGTAGGATTCTGCAGTCGAACTTCCAGATCCCGTCTGTGTGGGTGTTGTGAAGTTTGTCACTTCTGACTTCAGTAGCATGAAGTTGGCTTTGAAGAAGTTTTTTAAGGAGGTTTCCTTACTGGGCGATGGGGGTGGGATGTGGATGTCAAGGTGATTTGCTTATGGTCAGACCTGACCAATGAGGGGGTGACCACTGGTGTGGAGCATCTGTCTCCCATGTTGGTAATGACCAGGTCTAGGATATTGGAGCTCCTGGTGGGACAATGGATTAGTTGATCCAGGGCGCTGGAATTTATAAATTCCAAGAACCGTTGGGAAAAGGAGTTGGTACCTGAGTAGTTTTCCCAGTTAATAGCAGGGTAGTTTAAATCACCCAGTATTAGGGTGTTTGGTTGTATCTTAATATTTTCCAGTATGTTTAGGAAGGTGTAGTGAGAATCTTGGGGTATGGAGGGGGATCTGTAGCAAGCTACAATTTGGATTGCAGTCTTACCTAGTGTTAGTTGCACCTGGAGAATTTCGGATGCATTGTGTTGCGTAACTAGCCTGGAGGTGTGAATATCCTTGGTGAATATGGACACTCCTCCACCTTTAATGTTTCGGTCTTGGTTTTGTGGCCTCAAAGTGTGGTAAGAATTGTAGCCTGGTATTGCAGGGGTGCTCTCTGGAGCCTTGAACCAGGTCTCAGTCACTGCACAGATATCGATGTTTTCCATTTTTAGGAGTGCCTCAAGAGTGTGCATTTTGAGGTTTAGACTTCTAGCATTGAGTAGCATTACCTTCAGGTTTTGCATGCTTGTATCTGTTACGGTGGTGGTTTTATCCTTTGAACTTTGCCTAAAAAAGGCACTATAGAGGTGGCAAGAGCTTTAGCCAGTAACCTGAATCGCAGGGGTGACAGGTGCAGACCATCTCTGGCAAAGCATCATGGTTTGTCGATCATGTCTTCCCAGGCAGACAAATACTGGATCCCCTTTGTATGACACCAGAAGCTTAGCCAATTTTATTTATTTTACATTTGTTGACCGGGCTAGTCTGGCTGGATCAATCAGAGAAAATAGAACATTGGGTGTGAGGATAAATCAAAAAAATCAAGTTAAAAGAAGCTTAGCCAATTAGACACAGTAGTCAGGTGTACTACACTACAGGAAAAATGATGATTTTTTATATAGTTTTAATTTTTGTTTGAAAAGTGGCAAGGATGTAGTCAAAAAGTTGTCACAAAAGAGATTCCAAGTTCACTCTTGTGTGTTGTTAAAGGGAAGGAATCACCTGCTGTGTTGTTTGCTTTTATAGTTTTTGTCATGTAGTCAGGTTGCGTAGTATTGTAAGCAATAGTGAGTTGAGGGAATTATAATGTGATAGCAGCAAGTTTTTTAGATTTTTTTTTTTTTTAGGTTTTAGGTTTGGGGAATATAGGGCAGGTAGATATAGAAGGTGAGATTGTGCAATCTGGTTCTGGTTGTTGGGGGTTAGAAAGGTTTTGATACGCATATAGGGAACCAATTTTTCTGTTAACTAACCTGATGTTGTTGTTAATGTGCTGGTCAAAAGAGAGATTATTGGGGTTATTCCTTTGTAGTTAGTTCAGGAGAGATGATAGTACCATTATTATAGAGAAGAATGGAAATTTAAGGGGAGAATGGTGGTGGGGTGAGGAGGAGGGTTTTTTTTTTTTTTTTTGTTTTTTTTAAGAGAAAAGGAGAAACGAGAACCAAGTTTCTACAGCATTAAAGGTAGTTTGGGTTAGTGAGATCAGCTCAGTAGAGAGAAGGCTGAGCAGATGAGGGCAGAATCATCTGCGTATTGTATGCAGGTTGCTTGTGGGATAGAAGTCGAAGATCATTGACAAAAAGGAGAACAGGAGGACCAAGAATGGAGCCGATAGTGTCTACAAAAAAGGGGCAGTTGGCTGTGGTACTGTGGTGAGGTCTAAAGCCATGCTGACAGGTTGCAATTATATTGTGGTCAGCAGAAGGTGCAAGGTTTCAGTTTGAGAATGAGTTTGTAGATGAAAAAGGAGTTTTGTTCCTGGGGAAAGTAGTCTGTTTACTGATGACCAGAATTGTTTGGCATTGTTATGATGATTTCTGAGCTGGCGTAATGAACTAAAATCAGGGTTTTGTTAAGGCATTCCATTTTGTCCATGCTTTTTTTCTATAAAGAATAAGTTTTTAGTTGTTGTGGTAAGCCCAGGGCTGTTTTGGTCTTTATTCTAATAGAAAACGTCTGGAGCATGTCTATTCAGTATGAGGTTAGGAGTGGTCGCTGATATCATCTGGCATAGTACCTATTTTATACTTTTGTTGTCTTTATTTGTGAGTATCCAGTCTAAGGTGCTCTTTCTTATTGGGCTTATTGACTCTTGTGGTTGAGGTAATAGTTTGGGAAAACCATGTAGGTTAATATGAGATGAGGGATTATCAGCATTGATTGTGTTCGTTGATTTTTAGTACAGTATTGCTACCCCCCCACCTTACGTTTTAAGCGGTCTATTGAGGTTTGGTGAACAGTTTTGAGGAGGGGAGAAAGGGCCAGGGTTGGGGTGGATGTCACCATCTTGTAGTGTTGGATTAGCTGGTTTAGTGGAATATTTGCTATTTAGAAGTGTTAGAGGTTTTATTTTTTGTCTGATTGTAGTAGGTAGGTAAGGAAAGTTGTAAGTGAGATTTCAAAAGAAAGTGAGATGGTAAGTTGAGAGAAGGGTGATTAAGAGTAAGAATGAGAGTGTAGACATAGTTGGTGTAGTCTGAGAGGAGAGGAGGAAAGAGGACTTGTTCAGGAGAGAGACTGAGTGTGTTGAACAAGAGGGGAGAGTATGACTGTTTAAGAGTAAAGGAGGGTAAGTATTGGGTTCTGAAAGGAGTAAGGAATGATTTGAGAAGTGAGGACTGAGGAGGATAGGGAGAGAAGTAAGAGAAAAGGAGATAGGTGATATGAGAAGGGTAAAGAAAGAGAAAGGGGAGTGGAAAGTGTGTTAAGGTTTGGTAGCAATTAGGCGGGAGGGAGAGGGGGGAGGCAATAGAGGCAAGGGTGTGTTTAGAGAAAATAAAAACCCCTGGGGTGGGGGTGGGTGGGGTGGGGGTAGGGAGGAGCGGAGTGAGCCCGCAGGGGCTAACGGAGCGGGTCACAGCCACTAAGGAGAGATGAGGAAGGAGACAATCAGCTAAAATAGGTAAGGAAAGTGAGATAAAAATGAAGACAAGTAGAAGGGGTAGGAAAGAGGCCAGAGAGCACCAGAGATAAAAAATGAGTGGTAAGAGGAGGTTAGCAAAGAGACATACAGTGGGAGCAGAATAGAAGAGGGTAAAATGTAGCAGAAAGGGAGGTTACTGAGGTACAAAAGTAAAGCTAAGAGAGAGTTTGGTGGATAGTATGGTAAAGGTAGAGGTTAACAGAAGGAATGGAAAGGTTGAGGTGGAGGTTAGAGGGAGGAATAGAAAAATATCCAGATCCTAGCTATATCGCCTGACAAGGGCTGGTTAGAGCTAAAGAGTGCAGGAGGAAGGGAGCCAATGTGGGAGTGGAACACCTGTTGAAGTCAATCATTTTGTCCTTATACTGTGGTATCATTCTGGGTGAAGGCAGGATGCTATTCAGGGCTAGGGTCATACCTGCCTGGGTTACATGATCCAAGAGCTCTTCTATGTCTTTTTTCATGTAGTCCAGGGAGGTACGTCTCAAGTCATTCACTCCAGCATGGACAATGACAGAGTCGTATTTGTACTTGTTGTGGAGTGACTTGACTGCATGTGTTATGTGGTGGATCCTGGCACCCGACAGGCAGCTGACTGTAATTTTCTCCTTGTTCAGCCTGGTGAGTGGGACATCAGTGTGCCTGACTATAGAGTCACCTATGACTAAAGTGTTGGGTATATTGTCTTGCCTTAGGGGCTGTTGTTGGGTGGCACACTGGTGTTGTGAGCTATGTGTCACTTAGTTGTGACTGGTGTTTGCTTGCGTTTTGGCTTTGGAGGTCCTTGTTGCTTGGGCAGGTTAACGTTAAGGGTCTCCGCATATGTGGGTTTGGTGTTGCTATGTGTGGGTGTTGATGGTGTGGGTTATGAAGGACTAGGAGTTGCTAGAGGTGTAATGCAGGTGTTAGCCTTCTCCTCTTGACTGTCTAGCACAATCTTGACCGGAGAGAGCTTTGCTTCCAGTTTGGCTATGTAAGTGCATCTCTCGCAGGTTGTAGTGTTGGGTGGTAGGAGGAGAGGATTGTCTGTGTACATGAGGCAGTTGCCACATTGCCCCAGTATGGCCAGATTCACCAGGTGGACAGGAGAAATCACCGGAAGCTGACCCTTGGACATGCCTGTTTAGGTGCTTTTTTGTAAAGTTTAAGAGCTGTTTTCCCTACCTTTGCAAGGCACTTTGCAATTGTAGGCTGTTTAGTGCTTATGATTTTATTTCTCCTTATTAACAAGGAGAGCTGAGTGCTTGTATCAGTTTCAGGCTTCCTAGTGCTTTCCAGCAGGTTCTAGAAGTCCCTTCACTAATAATTATTTTTCATATTGTCAGCAATAGTGTTGCATGTACTCATGCAGATATATATTTATAAGACAGTTTCCCTAATTTCACAGGACAGCATTGCTTTTGACAGTTGAATCTTGGAAATAAACCCATTGAGAAGAATAAAATCTTGCAATGTTTCAATAAAAATACATGCCAGACAGCTTTGTACTAAAAGTATTTTCCCATTAGTTGACACCCTTCAGGAATCACAATGTAACTGTCTGTATAAAATACTGATTCCATCCAACTGGATTTATTGTTTGGATCTTTCACTCGTTTCCTGAATATTTGACTGCATTCTTGAATGTTTGTCAAATTTGTATGTGCTGGATATGTGATAAATGAGTGTATTTTATTAAAACTTTGTATGTAGTGCACATAGCAGTTTTAGTGGTATACTTCACTGTTAATATTAGAATATTCTTAGCTTTTCTAAAACTTGCCTCTTTTGTGACTCAGATGGCTGTTTTTTTTTTCAAATCTTTATTTTTATTTCATTAACAATATTTTGATGTACAATAGCAAAGAAATGGCTGTGTTGATGGGACCACCCCCCCCTTATCAACATGGAAACAGATAATTTAAATAAATAAATGCATGTGTCATGTCATTAGGTGTTTATCATATGTATTGCTTTGGTTGTTTAAAATGTATTCTCTGTATATGTTTACGTCTTTACAGATCCACATATATTTGTGTCTGCACACACACACACACACACACACACACACACACACACACACACACACACACACACACACACACACTCATACACTGGCATGTCGGAGGTGACAGTATAACTGCACCTAACAGCATTTGTGTCACTAACCCTTTATTGCTAGTTTTACAACTAAGAGTTTTTTTCCATTTGTCATATGCCACTTGACAAGAGTATTAAAAGTGTGACTCAGACTACAGAAACTACAGACCCCATAAGCTTAACCAGCCTTATCTGTAAGGCCATGGAACGAATCATCATGGACCCAATAAATAAGCACATAGGTAATCTCCAAACCCTTGATCCAACAGTTTGGTTTTGTCAAAGACAGGTCATGCCTGTTAAACCTGATAGACTTCTTCAAAACATCACCAGCACCATAAATGAAGGCAAACCTGTGCATACAACCTATGTTGAATTAGCAAAGGCCTTCGACACAGTCCTACATTCAGGCATCATTGATAAACTCTCCCAGTTAAATATCAACCCTTAGTTGTCAGGTGGGTTGCTAACTGGCTCACAGACAGATCACACTTAAATTTGGGGACTTTACCTCAACCAGCAGACCTGTCAGCAGTGAGATTCCACAGGGGTCAGTGCTGAGCCCTGTATTGTTTGGAATGTACTTCTCAGAAGTTCAGGTCAAAACAGAGGGGCTGTGGCTGACTAAGTTTGCTAATGACTACAAATGAGGTGCAACCATTGAATCCCAAAACAATCTAAGTGTACTTCAAGAGGGACTTGCACAGTAAACCGACGGATAGTCAAATGGCTCATGGATAGGACACATGAAATTGTGGGGGTTCCACCTCCACCAATAGGCTAGGCCTGTTACTAGTATTGTTCCACAGGACTCAGCACTTAGACCGCTCCTGTTTGGAATACACTTCTCTGAAGTCATAGCAAATATAGAGGGTCTTTGGGTGACCAAATCTGCAGATGATTGCAAGTTGGGTGCAATGACTGATTCCTCCAAAGATGTAAATACCCTTGAAAGAGGGTCTGAGAGCAAAGTAACTGGTGCCAGAAACATGGCCTAATACTCAATGCCAAAAAATGCATACTGATACCCTTTAGGAAGAAGACCACCCCTGCAAATTGCAACATTGATAACACTCCCCTAAGGGTAGACCCATTGGTAATGGACTTGATAACTCAGGTTGACAGTAACCTGAACTTTGATCACCATGTGTCCATGGTGGTGAGAAAACCTTTTATGTGGGGCAAGTTATAAGTTATGGCATGGCATCCAGATCTAAGGAGATCATAATCCCACTAAGCTTAGCCCTCATTAAACAAATAATCGAGTGCACTGCATTCTTCAGCATGTACCTGACCAGGCATTTGCAGCAACTATAGTGGCCACAGAGATTCCTCATTAAAAGAATACAGGAAGTAAATAACATGTCCTATGTGGAGCACCTCAAACCCTTGTCCCTGTACTCAGTCTCCTACAGACTACTGAGGGGCTGTCTATACCTAGCCTACAAGGCCTTATCAGATCCAACCCTGATGAATATGCCAAACATTCGCAAAATAAACAGCACAACTATTACCCAATCTAAGGATCTAAACCTCATCTGTGACATAAGCAAAATATGTTGGAGGAAAAGGTGTGTGTTTGAGAGATTACCCGTTTTCTGGATAGGACTCACCATTTATGTGAAACAGAGCTCTTCTTTAAGCCTATTCAAATAACATTTGGACCAATGTATGGGAAATCATAAATTCACCCATGCGTATCACCTGTGGCCTTTATGGACAGCAGCAGCTTATAGATATTCTAAGGCACAGACATACAACAAAGTTTTTCTGGTCCTTGAGCTTAAAAAGGCTCAAGGGCCATTAGACTGGTAACCTCCAATGAGCATTTCTTCTAGTGATTTGCAAATACATGAAATTGCTTTCCTTACAATTTTGTGTAACAAGAACACGTTGGAATCCAGAAATACATATAATAACCAAAATCAGCTATAGTACAATGTAGGAAAAGGCAGGACACCGGTTAGTAATGAGCTTCTATTTAAATAAACTATACATTACTGGGTATGACACTGATGTATACAATGCATTTTATACAGCATTTGCCACGGACAGAAGTATGTTAAAAAATAAAAAAGACAACTGGGTGCACATATTCCAAGATAAAAAAAAAGTGCCTGATCCTCATATGTACACTGGTTCCAGGACTGGAAAAACTGACAGTGTAGAACCTTCACAACACAGAAACAGTCCAACAATGGGGTTAGGCCATGTTCAGGGAGAGGATGTCCCTGTCCCTTTGTAGAAGGAAGTAGTAGTCCACAAGAACTGATGGGCCAAAAAAGAGCCCTAAAGATGATAGAATGAACTACTGAATGAAAGAAATTATGTAACGTTACTATTATGCAAGAAGCTCAGCATTTCCAGATAGAAGATATTCAAAAAGATTGACAGAAATCAGAGTAAAGAAAAATATGTGCACAAGGAAAAACTGTCAAAACCTTCAAATGCATTTTTGTGTTCATTGGTACAACAAATCCATGAAAAACATTATATAGACTAAAACACTGGGCTGTTTGGAAGATGTAACCAAGGAAGTGCAAAAATGTAAATAAAACCTAAACATTTTTTGAAAGGCATGAACAATAAACATGGACATAAGAAAGACAGAGATCTGATTTGCTGCAGTATTTATGTAAAGGACAAAACCAAAGTAATCAATACCAGAAAGCATCTCCAAATCTAGGAAACAAGAGTGGTTTGCACCCAGCTATTAGAGGGGGGTGATTTCCTGTAAGAATGTGAATGCAGCAGCAGCATTGCTCACATGGGAATGTTCCAGGGTCCTCGTGCGCTGGGACTGGTTCCGTGTTTTTTGATTCAAGCAGTGCCTTGAGTGAAATTGATTTTTTTATAGCAGAAGGCAGGAGCATCTCCAAGAGCTTTTTTGAGCTCTGGGCTGCTGTGGATGATACCCCAATTGGTTGCAGAGTATTTCCCTGATTACTGTAGCATCAAGGGAGATGGGTAAAGGGAACTTGGTGTGGTGGTTATGGTCAGGGTTTGGTCTATTGCTGAAACCCATGTATAAGTATGGGCAGGTGCCAGCTATGTCTGTACAGGGCTATCTCTTGCATGGTCTTGGTGATGAGGTCGGGTGGGTAATGTTTTTCAAGGAACAGGTTTATTAGCAGATCGCATTCCTTTTGGAATGTGAGGTCATCGCTAATGATGCGGCTGAGCCTCAAGTATTGTCCTTTCACAACATTTTCCATCATGAACCTTGGGTGTTGACTTTGAAAGTCAAGGAAGTTATTTCTATATGTGGCTTTCCAGTATATGATGTACCTGAAGGAATCTGTCGCTAATAGCTGGATGAAAACTACTCCATTTCCTAGAACGTTACAACTGTAACTCCACCAACATAGTATACCTCAGTAAATGTTACTACTGTCCAGCATACTACGTAGGAATGACCACACAGAAGCTTAGCAACAGAATCAAAGAGCACTACCAAGCCATTAGATGTACAGACCTGTCTAATGCACTAGCCAGACATTCCCTAAGTGAGCCAAAGGCATTCAGTACAAATAAGAATTTTTATGACCTTGTGAGTTCTGAAGTAAAGCCGGCTGGTGATAAAATAAAACATGATGTATTTTCAATAAGTATGGACAAATTATAGTGCTGAATTGCCTGGGTCAACATTAAGTCTAGTTGACTGGACAATTTCAGCATAGAAATTAAGCCCATCGGATGGTGCCTGATCATGTGGACAATGCAGACACAAAACTGGAATTCATTCTTTTGTTGAAGAAAAGTGAGTACAAAAAACACAAAGCAATTCTGCCAGTAAACAAATTTAATGTTGCCACTAAGTGTGAACCCTTGACTAATGATATGTCTGTACCTGTGTTGGCACTTGTAATACATAAGCTGCAAGTAATTTTTGAAAAATTGAACAAGCTGGCAGTTGTTGTTACATCAATAACCTAGATACAATAGTCAGTCGATTACAAGGCCACAAACAACTGTAAGTAGTGCAGCTAAAGGAGACAGAAACAAAACTGTTCATATACTGATTCGAAATGGTTTCAGTTAAAGATCAAAAGTTCTAACCTTTCTTTGCAGACTCAATTACCAGACTTTGAAACATGCACTAGGTACAAGAACCTGTGGAATGTTTGTTGTTCCAGAAGAAAGGGACAAAGTGAAAGTATTGGAGAAAACCCTTCAGCACATTCTCAGTACATTGCTATCTCTGGAGCCTGCACATTGTATAAAATTGGAAACAGTCCAAAGATCTTTCATAGGGAAGGGTTTTAATATCAATCAACTGGAAAAAAAATCTCAGGAACCAAGGTGAACAGCTTTAT
This sequence comes from Protopterus annectens, assembly GCF_019279795.1. Taxonomy (NCBI): domain Eukaryota; kingdom Metazoa; phylum Chordata; order Ceratodontiformes; family Protopteridae; genus Protopterus; species Protopterus annectens. The sequence continues at coordinate 519,185,811 of NC_056745.1, forward strand.
TCAAGTATTAAAACCAGTATAAAATGACATTTTATCACCATGTGCTTCTTCATGTTATCGTGCTTCAGTTTTATTGGCTAGAGCTACCTGTCTAGTCACAAGGGTCCTGGTATCCCTAGAAATAAACCATGATCAATAACTGTAAAATTATGTAAAACTAAATATCAAGACATGATATTATCTATTTTAATTTGGAAGAGAAATTCTGACTTAGATGGAGCAAATATTTTGATACTAGCTGATTTGCCCTGTGATGTGGTATGGCAAAGAAAGGTCTTTGCACAGATGCATTAAGTTATACAGACAAGAGCTAGTATTGAAAGATGTCACCCGTATGTTTAACTCAGAATCAAAATACTGGCATGAACTAAGTATTTTAGGAATTCTGTGACCTCCTATTTGACATAATATTCCAGTTTAACCCTCTACTGGATTGATTTATTTTGGACTTGTTTCTTTTTTTACTGCAGCATGCACTTGGTTTCCTTTCTCAAATATGGGTGAGGTCGTTTGGGTTTCTTCTTTTAGAGACTGTCTTATTTTCTTCTTGATTACAAGCATGAAAACTATGTTTAGTTTATCCTTATTCTATGGTTGATGACATTACTTAAAATCTAAAGCATTAATATGAAAAGAGCACACAGCTTTTTTATACTCTGGGATATTGTAAAATACATTGAATTCAGACAACAAAATTATTTTTCTTCACAGTGCTCAGAGGGCTGAAGCTACACTATCCCCAGATTCTCTATATCTTGCACGGCATGCAAGATTAGTGCAGGAGCTCTATCAGGCAATATGTCTGCCGGGCAATTCAGGAACAACCTGCAGGGACATGCACAAGTGCTCCTGCACTAATCCTGCATGGACTAAGCCCCTGTATGTAAATCACCCCATTTGCAGGAGAAATCTATGCAAATGAGGTGATTTTGCAATCCAGGAAGCTTGCAACCAGCCGTACAGGACTAGTGCAATCTGCAGAAATCAATATTCAAACCTCTAGGTTGCAAATTTTTATAATTAAAGATGAATTGGATAAGTTAGAATGCAGATGTAACATTATTTATTAACCTTTGCAACCTAGAGGTTTGAATATTGATGATAATTTGACATTATAATGTATTTAATATTTATGTAAAAAATAAACTGTATTAAAATGTATAGTTAGAGTGATGCACGATAGTAACCTGATATTAGAAGTTTAAATGCAGTTATTTATAAGAATGTATTTAAATGAAATAGAAGATGTATATGCTTTTAAAAAGTTAATTGATTAATTATATGTGTGTATATTGAATGGGGTATAAAGGAAGGGAACACTAGAATGTAATTATTCTTTGAAGGCGAAAGACCGAGGTACCAAATAAAGTGGTGAAGAAAAATCTGTGATTTTGCCTTGTGAAGCTTGCTATTTGTGTTTTTTTTTACTTATGAGACTGTGAGCGTTTTACTATTAGTATTGGGGCATGGAGCAAGCTTCAATGGCTGATTTTCCACCCCTGAGAAGAGTGGATGATATCAGGAATACTGAAGGTGCTTTATTGTCTGACCTGCTATGAGAGAAAGAGCTGAAATTAGTGAAAGATGACCTATGGGGGACCAAAAGTGGTGATGATGGTAATATAGAGAAGTTTATGCAGCTGGAGAGGTTACTGTCTAAAGAGGTGACTGTATACTTTGATATTAAGTTGCTTGAGAAGTACATTGCTCTTAATATAACCCCGAGTGGTTTGCGTATCTATCAACTACCTGCCGCTGATTTTTTTGGAGGAGGAAAATGACTTGTTAACTGAATGGCGAGATGCTTCTCTGAAATGTATTTTAACTTGGCTGCAGATTTTAGTAAAATGAAATCCGCGGCATATTGAGAAGCTAAGACAACAAATAACAGCTTTGGAAACTTCCCTGGTTAGTGAGGTTTCAGGAGAAAAATACAATGAAATGATGGCTAAGATAAAAAAACAAATAAGTGAAGTTGAAAACAATGTAATCATTAGAAAAAAGAAAAAGTTGGAGCGTGACATGAATGATTTTGCTAATAGAACTCTTTATGTAAGTCAGTATAAAAAGCAGCTCAATAACTCATTTAGAAAACAGGTCAGGACTTCTTTTGGTTGGAGGGATCATGATTCGTCCTACTTGTTGGCGGAAGTGAGCCTGGGCAGCAAAAAGAGTGTCTCGTTCAAAGAAGTGAATGTAGGATAAGCCGGAGGTTCCACAAAAAATGCAGTGTACTATTCCCCCAAGCAAACAAGAAGTTACAAAAGGAAGGGGAGACGAAATGGGGGATTCAAAGTGAATGGTGGCGACAAGAACAGCAACTACAGGAAGAAGTAGAGAGTTATGTCTTTATGCCCTCGACCAATGGGGAATGTTTGAATTCAGCTGTATCAGTTACCTGTCACAACACAGTATGAGCAATGTTGGTAAAAACTGCTATGAACAATATGCCTGTGAGAGTATAAAACAAAGTTGTAGTGTCTCTTCTTTTCAAAGTTCCAATGTTATTTCTATGACTGATTCTGTTTTTAAACATGTTCAGGTTTGTTGCAAAAGTAATGAGAAAGTTTCTAATGTGTCAAATTTTGATGTAAATGCTTATGATGGTTTAAATGTTAAACACATGGAACATAGGAATGTGGGGGAAAATGTTTATGGGAATAAGTTTGTTAAGGGAAGGAATGTAGTTGGGGAAACAAACGTGTGTGTTGAGTAATTTAAATGTTAAGAACATCGGTGAATCATTGGTTCTTCCATTAAATGACACAGTTGATTTTGGAGGATTTACTGAGGAAAATGTCCTGGGGGGAATACAGAATGACATGACACATATTGGTTTGAAAAGTAGTGAAAAAATGGTGTCATGGATGTGGTTAATCTGACACTGTCTTAGGAAATGAGAAACTAAAAATTGTGAATTTGCCTGGTTATGAGTTATCTGCAGAATTAACCAAGGTTTTGGAGTTGGGCCCAAAATTTATGCCAACTAGATTTCCAAGTTTGGCTGATGTTATAATTAATGTGGGGAGATTCTGCCAAAAACTGTACCTAGGGCATTTTTCAAGAAAAATGAATTGAAAGAAAATTAAAATAAAATTGTAATGGAGGAAACTGATAATGAAATTGAGGATAAATTGTTAAATTTGAGTATTTATGAAACTAAATTTATGTTAGAAATAGAAAAATGGTATGAAGATGTACTTGAAAATAATGAAATGCATACCTAAATAATGAATTTAACACTGGGTATGGACTTTTAGAAGTACCCAGTGAAGCATCTAATAAAAGTAAGTTTATGCCTCCGAAATCCCCCATGTGTATTAAACTATATGAAACTGTGGTGTGTGGACAAATTGAGCGGGAATTTGAGCAATTTTGTAAGGAAAGGAAGGAGTATAACTTGACTAAGGAGGAGTGGAAGGAACTACAAGAGATGAGGTTGAAATTGGATAAAGTGGTCTTTCGCCAAGCTGATAAAGGGGCAAATTGGATAGTGATGAGTAGAAAGGAGTATGAAAAATGGTAATGGATTTGGTTGGGGTAAGATGTGAGTATTTAGAACTAGAGGTTAACCCTAGAGTTAAATTTAATGAGAAATTATTAGAAATATTGGAAAGGGGAGAAAGGTTAGGGTTCTTTACTAGTAAGGATGTTCAAAAATTATTTAGGAAGGAACCAAGAGACCCCAAATTCTTTGTACTACCCAAAATACATAAGAATTTACAATGTCCCCCGGGGAGACCCATTGTCTCGATGTTAGGCTCCTACATGGAGAATGTGGGAAGGTTTTTGGATTTCCACTTGACAAAATATTTAAGTAGAGTGACATCACATATAAAGAATACTAAAGATTTATGTGATAAAGTGAGTAAAATAAAGTGGAAAGAGGATTATTTTTGGGCTACAGTGGATATAAAATCCTTGTACACTAACATCGAGACTAAGAGAGGCCTGGAAGCTATTGGTAAAGTTATGGGGAAAGGACCACGTAGTTTCTTTCTGCTATTTCTGCTTGAGTTTTGCTTAACCCATAATTATTTTAGATGGGGGAGCAAATACTTTTTGCAGAAAAAAGGTATGGCAATGTGGGTGGCATTTGTCCCCTCATATGCTATAATACACATGGGGGAATTTGAAAAGGAATTTGTATATCAGAACAAATACTTTATTGAAAATGTGATATTTTTGGAAGATTTATTGATGACTTGATATTTATTTGTAAGGGTGATCTGGGGAAATTTGATGAGTTTATGGTAGAACTGAATAGAACCAGTCATGGGTTGGAATTTGTGTATGAGGTAGACTCTAGGAATAGTAAGTATTTAGATATAGAACTGTATGTGACGGAACTAGGTCAAATACAATTCAAGCCTTATAGGAAAGCCACAGCTATAAATAATTTCTTACGTGCAGGAAGCATGCATCTTCCTCATCTAATGAAAGCACTACCTTTAGGTGAGATGAAGCGGGTATTTTGGAATACTTCTGAGGTAAAGTTTAAATTAGATGTTTTGCAGGATACAATATCGAGATTAAGATCTAGGGGATACCCTGAAGGGGTTATTTTAGATGCTAAAAAAAAATATTTTGGGAGAAGGAAAAGAAAGAGACAGAAGTACATGGAGTAGAAAAAGTTATGTTGTGGATAGGGAGAATATTCAGAGAAGGACAGAACAGGAACAGGAGAATTTGTTCTTTGTTACAAAATTTTCACCTTTTAGTTTAAAAATGGAGAAAATAATAAGGATTTTTTGGTATATAGTTAAGGAGGATGGCAATGTAGGAACTTTATTTCCGGAACATATAACATTTTCTTATGGTAGATACCATAACCTGGAGGAAATATTAAGTGGGGATGACAGACTGCAGACTGAAAAGATGGGAAGGAAAGGCATGTGGCCATGTGGAAATTGCAGTATATGTGGTAGGGTTAAAAACCTGGATGGAACAAAGATTAATGAAAGGTTATACAAGGTAAAAGAAGGATATACATGTAAGTCGCAGGGTATTGTTTATATAATAGGCTGTGGATGTGAGAGGGAAAATGGTATATTGGTCAGACTAAGAGAAAGGTGAGGGTAAGAATTCTGGGACACCTTAAGGACATTAAAAATAGAAATATGTTTAGTCCAGTAGCTGAGCACTTTTGGTCCACACATGGGGGGCATAATGCTAGTATGTTTTACAGTGTTTTGGCACGACCATTTTTCAGAGATGGGGGAAGTTTTAAAGATGAATTGGATAAGTTAGAATGTAGATGTATCATTAATTATAAAACTTTGCAACCTAGAGTTTTGAATATTGATGGTAATTTGACATTATAATGTATTTAATATTTATGTAAAAAATAAACTATATTAAAATGTATAGTTAGAATGATGCACATAATAGTAACCTGATATTAGAAGTTTAAATGCAGTTATTTATAAGAATGTATTTAAATGAAATAGAAGATGTATATGCTTTTAAAAAAGTTAATTGATCAATTATATGTGTGTATATTGAATGGGGTATAAAGGAAGGGAACACTAGAATGTAACTATTCTTTGAAGGCGAAAGACAGAGGTACCAAATAAAGTGGTGAAGAAAAATCTGTGATTTTGCCTTGTGAAGCTTGCTATTTGTGTTTTTGATTTATGAGGCTGTGAGCATTTTTCTATCTGAAGGGTAGGAAGTCTGAAACTAATATGTAGGTAAATAAAAGCTAAGATGTGTAGTACACTGGTATGCCTCTAGGCAGTATGATAGGTAAGACTACAGAATGAAAGGGAGTACCTGACATACCAGAACAGTCATAGCAAATGTGTATAAGTGTCAGGTGTGCCCCCCCATCCTACGTAGACATGTAGTAACAGTCAGGTGTGCCCCCCCAAACCTGTGTAAAAATGTAGAAATAGTCAGGTATGCCCCCCCATCCTATGTAGTAATGTAATAACAGCCAGGTGTGCCCCTCCCCAATCCTGTGTAGAAATGTAGAAATAGTCAGGTGTGCCCCCCCACTCTATGCAGAAATATAGTAACAGTCAATGCCACATGATCATCGGATACCCTGCAGAGACAGCATGCTACCTGTAGGTGTACAACACAAAGGTCAGCACTGCAGTACAAACTACCTAGATTCGATCTACACATTCAATACAAACAGGCATACTGGGCATGCTCACACACTTAGAGAAATGAAGGCAATGTCAGTCAACAACATGCTGAAAGGTCATACTGGGTATGCTCACACACACAAACACATGAAGGCCATATCTGCAAATACCAGTGGACCAGACATATCTGGCAGTCATAGATGTTAGTGCAGACACACCTCAGTATGCACCACTCATGTGTTGCACACACAGTGGATAGGAATACAGGCATAAATGTAAGGACAACACGCTATAATAGGCCAAAGGTAGATGTACATAGATATGTGAAAGAGGGTGACTGTGACAAGGAGCCATCCAGGCATGTCCAACCCAGCACACAGCCAAAAGGCCACAACCACACAAGGGTCAGATGTCACTCACTGCAAATACTAGCTACTGGTATCTGTCAGCATTACAAACTATGTGGTGCACGTGCTAGCTGTGCAACATGACTGTACAAGGAAGTAGTCATCTAGCAGCTGTATACTTGTACCTGTGAAATATGACCCTGTTTGTGCTCGCATGTGGTGTTTCAACCCCTAGATGAATGGGTTATGGCCCATGCACACACACTGCCCTCCCCATAGCCCTACTATGACAAGCATGCTGATGTCATCCACTGTGAAATACACCTTTGGAAGAGTTGTAGCCCAGTAATCTCTGTGGCACATCCCATATCTGTGTACTGTTATAGTGTGATAAACTAGTTAGGTAGGTGTTCCAATCCCAAACATGGCAACTGTGTGTGCATTTTTGTGTGTGTGTGTCTCTCTGTCTGTGCAGACAGCAATGCTTTTTAGGGTGACCACACTCCCTACAATTGAAATACTCTACTTTGGTAAGGCTGCTGATGTCATCCACCTAGAAATACACCACTGGGAAGGCTGTAGCCCAGTAATCTCCATAGCACATCCTGTAACTGTGTACTGCTGTAGTATGATAAATTAGTTAGTAGGAGTTCTAATCCCTGACTTGGCAAGTGTATGTGTGTTTGTGTGTGTTTGTCTGTCTGACTCTGTATAGAGAGCAATGCTTTTTAGGGTAGTCACACTACCTACAATTCAAATGCTCTACTTTGGCAAGGCTGCTGATGTCATCCACCTAGAAATACACCTCTGGGAAGATTGTAGCCCAGTAATCTCCGTAGCCCATCCTATAACTGTGTACTGCTGTAGCATGATAAATTAGTTAGGTAGGAGTTCTAATCCCTGACTTGGCAAGTGTGTGTGTGTGTGTGTGTGTGTGTGTGTGTGTGTGTGTGTGTGTGTGTGTGTGTGTGTGTGTGTGTGTCTGTGTAGAGATCAATGCTTTTTAAGGTAGTCGCACTCCATACAATTCAAATGCCCTACTTTGGCAACCCTGCTGATGTCATGCAATGTGAAATACACCTTTTGGGAAGGAGTTATCCAGTAATCTATGTGGTGCATCCTATAACAGCTCCATGCTGTAGCATGATATAGACCTTTGTTAGGGGTTCTATACCCACACATGTCCATTGTGGATGTTTTGTGTGTGTTTCACTGTCTGTGTAGGGAGCAATGCATTTTAGCCTAGCCACACTCACTACAATTCGAATGCCCTACTTTGGAAATCCTGCTGATGTCATCCAATGTGAGTTACACCTTTGGGGAAGGAGATCTCCAATAATTCCTGTGGTGCATCCTATAACAGCTCTATGCTAAAGTGTGGTATAGACCAGTGCTATGGGTTCTATACCCACACATGTTGGTTGTGGATTCTTTGTGTGTGTTTCACTGTCTGTGTAGGGAGCAATGCATTTTAGCCTAGCCACACTCACTACAATTCAAATGCCCTTCTTTGGCAATCCTGCTGATGTCATCCAGTGTGAATTACACCTTTCGGGGAAGGTATTTTCCAGTAATTCCCATGGTGCATCCTATGACAGCTCCATGCTGTAATATGATATAGACCTCTGTTAGGGGTTCTATACCCACGCATGTCAGGTGTGGATGTTTTGTGTGGGTTTTACTGTCTGTGTAGGGAACAATGCATTTTAGCCTAGCCACATTCAAATGCCCTACTTTGGCAATCCTGCTGATGTCATCCAATGTGATATACACCTTTAGGGAAGGAATACTCCAGTAATCTCCATGGCGTGTACTATAACTGCATAGTGCTGTAGTGTAATAAACTAGTTAGATATGAGTTCTAATCCCAGACATGGCAGGTGTGTGTGTCTGTGTCTGTAACTCATATCCTGTGTGGAGGTGGTTGTGAGTGTGTAACACCTGGGCCCAATAAGGAGTGTGTTTTACATATGCCTTATATGGTAGCCCTAGTATATATCACAATGTCCACCATACAGGGATAACAGATGTGAAATAGCCAAGAGGATGGGGTGCAAATCCATACCCATACATGTGATATCAAGACCAGGCAAACACAGTTAGCAACCCTAGTATTACCCAGAGCACACTCTCAACCCATGTCTCATACACAAACACACACTTGCCTAGGCAACAGCCAATATGTTGGTAGTACACTGCATATTGCCCACTGATAGTAACTATGGAGTGATTGCAGTGGACTACAGAGGGCATGGCACCCTGTCCATCTGTCCAATAGGCACGTACATGCAGACAGTGCACCTTCCCCATGTTCCCCATTGGACACCTGCAACACCTCAAGTGCCATCAAATGTGACCCAAAAGGTACATACCATGCCTAAAAACATGCCCTGTATGGACAGATGCCACTGACACCAGGGAATGCCGTTAGCATGCTATCAGTGTAGGTGCAGGTTAAACCTGCTGTCCATTACCAGTTCCCACCACAGGAGGCCACGACTGGCACATCTGATGATAATGTGTGTACACAACATGGGCCAGACACCCCAGGTACAGTTCCACATGTCACTGTACATGCATGTGGGAGGTGTGCACATCCCAGACACCATCCATGTCATGGACTAAGGAACACATACATGGCAAGCGATGCACAGCATTGGTCACATGCAATAGTCACCCAGGTGACTGGATGGTGGATACAATGCCCACCTGTGTGGACAAATCCAGAAACTACAGCCCTGAGCCACAATGCAGACCATTATCATGTGGCCTGATGCCAAGGTATACCCATCACCTAGCCTTGTATAGCCATCTGGCACAGTTGACCACCACACACCCATTCAGAAATGCACCCATGCATGTCAGTACTGGCACCCTGTGTGTTTGTGTGGGTGTTGTATGATGAGTATGATCACATTCACACTCACTACAACCCCCATTGGCATACTGAAGCATGCTGTCTGATGTCAGACATTTCCTCATACTCTTTGCCCATATAACCTCCATATGACCCATGTGGTGCATGTGATACCTGCACAGTAATGTGTTGTGGCAATCTCACTAGTGATGAGATGTATTCCTGGCCCTGCCAAGTGTGTCAATGTGTGTGCATCCCTGTGAGAGTGTGGCTCTGTTGATGCTGGCACCTGTTCATGTGGACAGGCACGTGCACTACACCTCCCATATAGCTACCATATCCTTGCTGCAGATGTCACTCATCATCACATACATGTGATGATGTCACGCATCATCACATGTATGTTCTGAGGGCTCCACAACAGGTAACCTATGTGGCGCATTCAATAACTGCATAGAACTGTGATAGCACTACTTAGTCATCAGGGGTTTGATACGCTGTGTTCGTAGGTGTGTGACACAAACCTGCTTAAGTTTTACTCTCCCACACCTCCCTGACTTGTCTTTGCCTCTGTCTGCCTTTCTCACTCTCTCACTGGTGGATGTGGAGACCTACACCTGCTTTGCTTAGGCAGCAGCATGTGTATTATAAGTGATGCTCATGATCAGCTGAATTGCATTCCTCCCCTAGCTGATTTTATGTGGAACAGCTGTGGTAACATTCCCATAGCCAATTGATTATAAATACACTCCAATATCTAGGAACATCATGTTGGTGTTGGGTCTTTTCATTCACTGTGAGCAGGAACTCAATCTGTTTTTTGGCAAACAGCATCTCAGATGGATTTGGAATTTACCTCTAACAACATACACTGTGGAAACAGGCCAACACACAGGAGAGGGATGTGCCTGACCTGACTACAGACAGTAAGTGCTGCTATATTGCATTCGGAGTAATGTTGGTTTAACAGGGTGTGTGCGGATATGTCTGTCCTACATGTTTTAATACCTGCCATGTCAGTTCTATGTTATAAGGAATTCCCATCTGTAGGGTCATCTGCACACTGGGCAGTGTGTGGTGCCTTTGGTTTCATGTGTTACCCACAGAGCATCTATCTGTGAACTGCAGAAGGTAGTGTGAGGATTGCAGTCTATAGATGGTGAAAGCTGTGACAGTTACTGACTTCATATCCCTCACAGGACATATGTTGCGAAAAACCCTGTTACAACAGTAAATGTATGAGGTTACCACAGCAACATGTCAATATTGGCCTTGTGTATGTGTTTCCAGCCACAACTCTGTCAACCTTTGTACATATGTCATGCATTAAGAGGTGCATATGTGCTGTACACCATAATTAGTGACATCATATCTGATAACAAGCCAGTGAGATATCAGACTGCTACACATGTTATGTACAGTAGGGGTTATATTTTATGACATAACCTGGACATTCTGTGGTTGTTTGTACAGTACTGATGTCTGTGTACTTATGGTGAATGTCAACAGTGTGTGTATTTTTAATATGTACTTTGGCCTGTGTACAGACTGTGGTAGATGTCATTATTCTAGGTCCCGTCCTATCTCATGTTACATGCTGCTCCAGTGTAAGTTACCGTATTGGCTTACATGTTTGTAGGGCCATACACACATGTCCCATACCACAGACAGGCATCAGACCACACTGTGTAGCAGCCCAGTATATGTAGGGCTAGTGCGTGAGTGGCACATATGAGGATGGTGTTGAACAGATAGTCCATATACTGTAATATTATGCTAGCTTACCATATGTGGCTGTGACTGTGTTCACATTATTTGTGGTTATGCACTTTCACACAGGTGTATCTTATCCTGTGCTGTGACATGCCTGTAGAGCCTGCTATATATGCAGGTACATGTGCATTCCCCCATAGGAGATGTAGGCCAGTGTTGAGCCAGTCTGCCTGTAGCCTGCATAGTGCTTTGTTACATGCCTAGCAGCTTAGTGTACTTATCCAGTGACATGTCATGTCCAGATACTTGCCAGATGTACTGCTGCCAGGTCTCCCTTAACGGTCATGTATGTCAGACAGAGCAGTGGGATGCTGTACAGATGTATGTCAATATCTAGTGGGTAGTATGTGGCCATGGCACCTCTGTACCAGCAGTTATTATGTGTCAGGACAGACAGGGATGTGTGAATGCATAACCTATGGGGCAAATGTATACCAGTTGTTATCTGTTATACCCATCTACATGGCTGTTAACATCCATATTGTCAGGCTTGGTCCACATGTTCTGCACAAAGGGGTTCTGTGTATACCTCTGGACTGTACAGATTGTGTCAGAATGTCCACATGTATTGGCCAATATCTCTGCTGTAGTCCACAGGACCATTATGTGGTTTCAGCGGTACTGTATTATGATGTCCTTAGGACGTCTGTCAATAGCCAATGGCGCACATGTGAAAAGCAGATGTGACCTCCCACACACACCATGTCTGTGAAGACAATCCCTATTACAGTAGCAATAGTCTACTAATATACCTGCTATACATACCTGACATCCCCTTGCACTACGAAGTTGGGACTATAAGGGCTGAGGTAGGGCTACACTCCATGTTCAGGACATATGGTGAAAATATATGTACATATGATTATCCAGATATCTATATAGATAATTACACATATAAATATTGACATATATATATATATATATATATATATATATGGGTATGTATATGTACATAGATATGCATATACACACCCAGATATATACATATACAGAGCAATATATGTCTACACATATACAGATAGTGATACATATGCACATATACATATACCATGCTACCATTCCTGCCAGCAGTCCACTGCTATTATATCCCCCACACATACAGTGGGGTTGGGGCCATATATGTATGGGCTTCACCTACACAATGCATGTATGCCCTTATGCACTCCAGAGGCCAGTGTATGTAATAGTGGTATATGGCCCTGTATTATTGAGTCTGGGGGGATGCACCATGAATAACCTAGGCTGTTACAAAATGTGGGGGTATCAGAGGTGAGCTGCCTTAAGGTATCTGGATGTACAGTACCATACAATTCACCTATCTTGACATTACTTACATAAATTGGGTTAATGCAGGCCTACTGCCTCCTGCATACAGACTGTTCTGTTTGTCAGTGTGCCTGTGATGGTGTCAGTTATGCCTTGTTATGTAACAGTTACCATTTGGTCAACTGAAGTCTTTACCACCTAGTGATTGTGTACAGAGTATAGATAGAGGCAGCTGAACTATACACCTGTATTACTTACTGTTGATTGTTTGGTATCCTGTGGCCCAGTCTGTCTTTACTATTGTAGGATTCGAAGGGCGTGGCCTGGACAGCAACAGTTGTGGACCTTTCCAGACTACTGTATTAGTATAACTGTTTCACAGTTGCATTATTCTGTTTATATGGATGTTAGTGTCTGAACAGCTATATGACATGGCATATAAATCTGTAATAGTACACAAATAAAGGTTTTCCATTTCTGCAAACTTGCGTGTGGTGTTTTATCCTATAACCTCTCTGAAGGTATATGTTGCAGGTAATGAATGTCATTTGTATGGGTGGCTCAGCCAGTGTCCAGTTGTTAGGGTGTTAACTGTAGGCATAGTGGCTGTTCCATATTGTGTACACCTACTACATAAGTATCTTACTGTACATATCTCTGCAAGTGTATATGTATTCACATGTAAATATATATATATATATATATATATATATATATATATATATCTGTATCTGCATATATGTGTCTGTGTATATGTATCCTGGGGATGTTGATAGTGTCCACATTTTACATTTCCAATGGGAACCAGACTGTACTGCATGATATGTTACCAATACCAGCCTGACATCACACATGTGGGATGTAGTACTGTTGACTTCTTGTGCTTATGTCATGTCAGGACCTGGTTATGGGATATGCAACACTTGGTAATGTATTGCAGAGCGGATGTGTTTGGCTATGGGGGGGGGGTTGTGTATACCTATTTGTACAAGACGTACATTGTTTGGGGCCTCTCAACCCCATTAACGGTGCATGTGGGCATATATGATTTAGTTAATCTCCCATTGATATCTACACATGTATTTCCATATATACCTATATATATATATATATATATATATATATATATATATATATATATATATATATATATATATGCTTACATACATATAACTATGTTTGTATATACCTACATAGATATATCTCTGCTTACATATATGTAACTTGCTGTGTATATGTAGACATATAGGTGTCGACATATATATGTGTTGATGTAGGTATTTGCATGTATATATGTTCATATATATTCATATATATATATATATATATATATATATATATATATATACATACATATATAGATATGTTGTGTCTGTTTAGATATTAATATATTTACACACACACATACATCTAAATGTTGGACTACATTCTCTGTACTGTTTAATGACTGGGCTGGAGGATATTCTTATGAAAACATCAAGGGTATGTATATCTGGCATGTTGGCATGGCTTAGTGGTAAATCACTTTGTCTATGGTGTGCAGGGTCCTGGGTTTAAGACTTGCAGAGCCTGTTTATTTTGTTACTGGGCAGAACATGGGCCGTTGGATATAGAGTGATTAAGGCACTTAAAGCAGTTGTATGCTGGTTTGCGCGGGTTTGCACAGAGTAAGCACTGCTAACTTCCAGTTACAGTTTCTTTTACTCAGTTAGCTTCCAAATTGCTTAACCAGTGTAGGCATTGCTTACCACCATGGAAATGGGCTTAAGCATGCTTACTAGTGCTTAAACCTGCTTACTAGTGCCTTATTCATTATGACACTGACACCTCACATGTGCATTTGCTGCAGTACTACAGTTCATAAATATATGTTATTTAGTGGGTTATGCAACAAAAATATTGGTCATAATGTGCTTTGCCATGTAAAATTGAATGTGCTGCAGTGGGACTCAAAATGGGCCTGCCTGCTCGTAAGGTGAATGCTGTGCCCACTACATTATTGCTATGCTGCTTCATTTACGTATATCTTTATTGTTATCCTCTTCAGCCATTTAAGCTGCATTAACCATAGCTAAGCAATGGGCAAACCCACACGCCTACGGTTAGCTTTAATCAGATTTTAAAAAATAAAAGTTTTTTTATTTTATTTATATATGCTGTTAGAAAAATGTGTAATAGTAATATGCATGCTTAGTGCATTCGAGGTTTAAAAGGGTTAATACATTTATTCTGTTCACACTGCATGAATCTGCACAGCCATTAGAAACTTAACAAGAAGCATTCTGTTTCTGATAATGTCAGCAAATAACAAAAGAAGTAATTCATTTCTGCTAATGTCATGAAAATTAACAAAGAGATATTGATTTCTGCTTATGCCATGAGAAGACATGCAGCTGCTAGAAGCTATTGATAAAGAAAACAATAGATGCTTGAAAGTTTAAACCATAGTCAGCATTACTTGTACTAAAGCTAGAAATGTACCTTGAATCTAGGTAAAATGTAACACATGTATTAGAACAGCACAATAGAAGAACTGAATTGCTGAAATGGACTGACATAAACCCAAGGCCAGGTTGTTTTTCTCAAAATGTTTTGCAGAATGACAGATATTTTAACTTGGTCAGCAATAAGTCTAACAATATTTTCTGTAAAACACACAGAAAGCTGTGTCTAACTACGTCAGCAATAGAATATAACATTTTCTATGTGACAGGAAGAAAACTGTATACGTATAACCTACTATTCATTAATCATTCAGACAAATCTTGGGCCTACATGCTTTGTCTCCTTGCTGCAAGTAATAAAGGGTGCCTTGCTTGAACCTAACGTGAATTGGTCTTTGAAGTTTTTTCCTTTGACATATGCTGTTGCTATTGTACATAAGGGGGAACTGTTGGTGGAGATATGCGGTCACCTGTGAGAGGTCTCGCTCATTGCATACCCCTTTCTGCTGCTCTACATTGCTCTCAGACATGCCCCCTGCACTCTTACATGCTCCGTGTAAGCCTAGGAGCTCGGGCAGCACGCCTCATTAGTATGCATGGCACGCTGCCATCCTGCTCCTAAATGGTCACTTCCATGCAGGACTAAGCTAGTCCTGCACGGAAGATTAGTAAATCCGGGGGTATGTAAAGGTAATGGTGTAGATATGGAAGTGAAAGGGGGGAGTCTGAATGGACACAGACTGATCATTGTTGCTAGTTACTTGGAGGAGATTGTTCTACAAATCACTCCAAATTTTTTCCTTTTTTTAATTATTGGGACCAACAGAGCATACCAATAAGTTATCTCAGTTACACTTTCAATAATGTCAAGATTTTGCATTTGGTAAGTTCTGCCTCTACAGCATAGGAAATGACACCTTCTCTGGATATGGTCAAGGCATGTAAAACAGCATATGGCTTTAACTTAATCTTTACTGACTCCCTGTCAACCCAAATCTCAAACTTGTATGCCATGCTCAGATATTGATAGAAATCTACCAATGATTATGAGTTTGCCTGCAATGCTATAGATTTCAGTCTCTGCTTCATGCAACTGTGGACACTTTTATAATTGCCTATATTTATTGTACGATATCCAAGTAACATTGGCCCCTGTATCTATCTTGAAACTTACAACTGTTCTAATTAATTTTATCACTGGGAGAGTACCAAAACATGTACTATTGGTTGTCTGCATCATATAATGCAGGAAATCCAAAGGAAATCCTACTGCATTCATAAACTGGACATCCACCTTGTAATGTTTAGATGATATATAACTGGATGCCCAGGTGGCAACTTCACAAATATTTTAAGTTGATTTGTCCAGTAGCTCCTCCTTCCTACAAAAAACTGGCTTGTTAGTTCTTCTAACAGAGTGGAAGCCAGGCTACACCAGGCTGCATACGAGCCCTCTGGCCTCATTGTTATCTGATGGGAGAGCATTAGCAGACCATCTGTTCTACTGCCCAGTCACTCAAGCATCTATACAGCTAGTTGAATACTGGTCATCTGGGGCACAGTGAGGGTTTTAAGGATCTATGCCATGCAACAAGGCTTGGTAGATTCAGTTTTGAAGAATGCTGTAGTGTTAGTTGATGACCTGGTGGAATGAATCCTAACAACCCCACTAAAAGTTTTGTTATATTACTCATAACACAAAATAATGCATTTAGTCAACCAATTTAAAATGTCCTGTTTACTGAATGATCAAACCTGTTTCCCTTTTATAAAGGACACCACAATTAACATACTGTATTATCAATTTAAACATTTCTAAAGTACTTAAGTTGCCTGCAAGCATCCACAGTGCACAAAACTATTTTGCTTCTTTTCTCATGTTTAACAAAGAAGACAAACAGCTGGAAAAATTGGTTCAGAGAAATTCCAGAGACCACCTAAGGCATAAGGTTACAGAGATACCATATCCTTGAAATATGTGTATGGTTCTTTATACAGCAAGGCCTACAGTTTAGAATTCCTTTTAGTAGTGGTAACTCCTAAAGGAAGTTATTTTCCAGTAAAGACATCCAAAGCCTGCTGAAATAGTTAGCTCAGAAGGATGTAGAGTTAACCTTTCTTTCACAAAATGTAAGTTCTTTGTAGGAAATACATGATAGCTTTGTGACTTTAAATGATAAATCCTCTTCATAAACAGGTTCACAGCAGCATAAGAAGCCATATGAAAATATATAGACATACATGCAGTGATGGCAGGCAACTGAACTTTAATGAAAAAAAAAATGCCCAGCCACCATTATAACAACTTTTGAGGATTTTTTATGACCTGAACATCTAAACTTGATACTGGATTTATACATTGATATTTGCACTGGAGTGAAACTCTGATGAGTTTTGACTGGTATGACATTTTGGCAGTCAGCCTTCGTGCTCCTTTTAAGGTAGACATTCGCTCTAGAGAGGAATGACAAACATCTGATACCAGTCTCAGATACATCATGTTGTTAGGCTAAACAAGTGTGAGAAATCTAGATTCTTGCTTCAGCAAAAGCTTATGAAGAAGCAGGGTAAATGGCTGGGATGCCAGCATTTGCCTCAGAACAGTGAACTGTGGTGGTCTTGACCAGCAAGGAATTGTTGGAATGAGATTTGCTTTTTTTTCTTCTTAATTTCATAAACAGATGTAAGATCAGAAGTGCTGGAGGGAAGATATACAATAATACCAAACTTCGGCGGATGGAGAAGGTGCTTGTTAACCATGTTTGGCCATGGTGGAGCTCGCTGTGGAACAAAATAAGCTGACAATTTATATATGAGACTTAACACTGGGTTTGCAGTTAGCACATGTGCTAGGCACAGCAAAAGGTTAAAATGTTTTAAATGAAAAAAAAAAAAAATAGCACAGATTATCAAAAATCAGCTGATCAAATGTTTTCAGTGCATGATCGTGGTACAGTGGGGATTGGGGAATTTGCCCTTTTTCCATTGTACCACAATCTTGAAGTAGGTATATATAATTACCAGGGGAGTGGGAGGTACAGGAGGGTTCACCCCCTCAAAAGTTAGATTTTGGGTTTGTTTTCAATTTTTTGGGATTCAGTATAAAGTGTTTGTGATTCAAACTGTTTAGGTACTATGACAGATGTTTGAAGCTTTGATACTTTGAACATCTCTCTCTCTCTCTCTCTCTCTCTATATATATATATATATATATGAACTTTATACCAAAACATCATGTAGCAAAAGTCCCTGTTTCACTGCTTAACCCATCCATCTGATGAGTGAGTTGTGCCCTCCACTCCCTTCAATTGTAAATACTAACTTCAAGGTCACAGTATCTCTAGTAAAGAGGAATATTCCTGTGTAACACAGCTATGTTCTTAGCATATCCCTGTCTTTGCGATAGTCTTTTAATCCTGCAGATCACTACTGCAGTTCTCAAAATTACAAAGAGCACTTTGCCATCAGCTTTCCAGAATCAACAGGCCACAGTTCTCAGCCCCACAATCAGAGATTATTTATAATTCATATTCTCTTTCAGTGTATATCATGGAGAGATGCTAACATATGTAAAGTTTGTAATTCATATTCACTTTCACTGTACTTCATACAGAGAGGTTCACATTTGCAGTGTTTTAAAATTCTTATTTAGTTTCTTTGTACTTCATGGAGAAACGTTGACATCTGCTATGTTTTATAATTCATATACACTTTCAGTGTACATTATGGAGAGATGTTCACATTAGTAGTAGTTCATAATTCATATTCACTGTTGTGTTTTATGGAGAGATGTTCACATTTGCAGTGGTTTATAATTAATATTCACTGTCAGTGTATTTTATGGAGAGATGCTCATGTCTGCAGTGTTTTATAATTCATATTCACTTTGACTGTACTTCATGGAGAGATGCTCACATCTGCAATTGTTTATAATTTATATTCATTTTTAATGTACTTTACAGAGGAATGTTTATAACTGCAAAGTTTTGTAATTCATATTCAGTTTCAATAGAGAAAGGTTCACAATTGCAGTGTTATATTTCAATATACATCACGTTAAACTGTGCACATTTACAATGCATTATTTCACACAAAATATGGGTATAGATATTTTCTGATGTATCTTTAATGCTAAGAAGGACAACTCCTTGGTGATACATAAACAGTTTAGCTATGCTGCATATACTATATGCAGGATTTTGTCTAACAAAAAAATGAATAACCTGCTGTTCTTCTGGACAAACTAATGCACTTGTTGCTAGGTACTCGCTTTCAGCAAAGGACTTACAATTAGCAGTTTATTATGCCTGCTGGCCCAATATAGTCATATAAAGAGGTCATATAAAGAGTTCATAAGCATGATGTCCCTCCTGATTTGTAGGTATGAGTGTAGTTTATTTAACATCCAAGCCACCCATAAACATTCTTCCTCTGCCATGGCATACAATTCCGTTTGGATATAGCCTCCTTCTGTGGAGTACCACACATCACAAAAACAACAATTTCACTGTCAAGTCACAACTTTATTGCAGCAAAGCACACATCACTCATCTTCTCCTGAATCTCTCTGACTTTACACCATTCCTAGACTGTGTGCTGAGACATTAAACTGAAACAAAAAAAATACATTTTGTCCATCATAGTAGTCAACAGTTTATTTATTTATGTTTATCCTTTGTTAATGGCCTCTTTTCCAGGGGAAGACCTGAGTTGGCATTTATACTACTAGAAGCAATTTGGCCAGGGGATCGGGTGCTTCCCCAACTCTTTTCAATGGATGCCATGGGATCTTTTACATCCACCTGAACTACCAACTACTCAAGCAGATGGAACCTTGGCTTAGCTTCTCATCTGAAGGACGAAAAGGCAAATTAGAGGCTTTTTGCATTGCAAACATGCATACTCACAAGTATTCATCGGTACAATTTTCTGAGCCTTCTTTTTCTTCTTCTTGAGAAAGCCATTGAGATTGATGAGCATGGTTCTGTGAGGGATAAACTTCTGGTAATATATATCTTCTCCAAGATGTCCCCTCATTCAGCTGCCTTATAGAAGGACATGATCAAGTCATAAAATCCCCTAAATTGTACATGCTCAAACTTTATATATCAAGTCCATATCCTGTGACCAAATCATGTCATCTCTGCCATTCCAGTCTGACATTTTCAGCCTTTATTGTTGCATCTCTATTCTGAAGGCATTGCATCACTTTCCAGACTTACAG
This sequence comes from Protopterus annectens, assembly GCF_019279795.1. Lineage (NCBI taxonomy): Eukaryota > Metazoa > Chordata > Ceratodontiformes > Protopteridae > Protopterus > Protopterus annectens. The sequence continues at coordinate 519,205,817 of NC_056745.1, forward strand.
TAAATGTGATTTCCCAGTAGCCCTATACAAAGCAATGCCCTCTATGCAGGCTAGGATGCCAACATCTTTTGCCCTGATCAAGATGTCATCTTCTGAATGCATTTAACTATCAGTTGTATCTAAATTGTATAATGCATCTTGGAGCTTTTCTCCCCAGGCCTCCACTGAAAATGGGTCAGTTCAGCCCAGTGGACTTCCTCGGTAATCAAACTGCAAATAAATAAATAAATCTACCAGTCTTTGGAAAGTAACTAGGCTTTCTTTAATCTGAAGTGACTGTTGATGTATTTAAATAATACAGCCAGTGAAAGAAAAAATCTGCTGTTTTCTTGCTGACAGTTGACTTAGTGAGATTGATGGTAGTAGCTGTTTTGCCCAACTGATCTGTTCTATTACCTCATCTGTTCTTGCCAGATGACAGTATCCTGAATGAGTATGAGTATCTTTATTTGTAATACGCAGTGGTGGATACTGACATCCTTTTTAGTGAAAGCATGACTGCAGAATCCCATTGAATTCTAGATTCTTAAATCACTCCAAATATGGCTTACTACAGCTCCTTCTGCATGCGGTTCTTAATTTGTCCTTTTTTATTTTCAGGTTGCACACACCAATGTAGCTCTGTTATCACAGTCCACTGAGGTGGCCTACAGTGCAGTGATCAGCCACGGCTGACACCAATTTCTGCCTCAGACCACAGCCATGCTATTGCCAGAGACTCAATATCTTGGGGCAGATCCACAGTACATTCTTTCTCCGAGTACATCCTGCCTGTCCAGGTAGAAATAGCCATAATTGTTAATCCTTCTAAGGATGCACTGTGACTTGGGTAGGAGTGGTCAAGGAAGGGTCATCATACTATGGCCAGCTGGTGAGCTGGTATGCTTTTATCCCTTCTCTTTTAGTATTTGTATGCAGGAGTGTGACTAGGAAAATATCCCACCTCCAAGGTGACACATGCCCCCATTAGTCAAAATAAAAAGTCAAAGTCAAAGAAAGCTTTATAGTCATTTAGAATTATACCACAGTATACCCAAAAGAAATTGTGATGCTTCATTCCCAGTGCAAAAACATACATACAGATAAGAATAATAATAAAATAACATAATAAAAATAAAAGTAAAAACTGACTAAAATAATAACATAATGACCAGATACACTTTACATATAAATAGAATTGAGTAACAACATGTGCATGACATTGCTATAACATAAGAACTATGCAGCATATGGAATGGTGAGCATGAATATTGCACAGTGTGTTTATATTGCACTTCACAGAGTCCTATGGTAAGGTAAGGTAAGGTGTGAACCAATGTTAAACATACACATCAGTTAGTTATTGCACATGAAAAACCTTAATACATATAGTGCAACAAAGCCTGGATATGTAAGGATCTGTACAGTCAGATAAAAAGCATAACTTTGTGGTAGGAGGGGAGGAATGCATTAATCCTCATCCATACATCTTGATAGGCAGGTGTTGATCTCATACTCTTCTGGTCTCCACCAGGCAACAAGCAATGGCCTGCCTCCCCAGCATATCATGCCTCATCCTCCCTTCTAGGAAAGAGATAAGCAGACTCTTGGCCTCATTATTCCTATTTCTCCTCATGGTGTCTCCTTCAGACTCCAGGGCCACTAAGTGGCTGTAGATTACCTGAGTGATAGACAAGGCTTTATCTCAATTCACTGTGGTGCTAACCTGCCCTAACTAGTTTAGACTGTCTCTAAGGAACCAGATATATTAGCTTCTGAGTATCACTGGCCACATGGTACTCTGCCTGATACTGGCTTGCCAGTGAATACATTCTTACATTTCTTCCTGTGCGATGGGTGACAACTGTTTTGGCATCTACAGAGGAACCTGGCTCAGTTTAACACTGGAGATCGACGAAGGACCCCTTCTCAGTATCCTTCAGCTGGGTACTTCATATGGTAAGAACTAAACCGTCTTTACTTTAATAAGCTTTAAGAATATTTACAAACTACATGTTATACTTCTGACTGTTACATGGAAATTCTGCCATTTAGTTAATATACCTTCTTTGCAATAGTAAAATAACCCTTTTCTGCAACTAAAATGTCTTTTAGCGGACAGGAATAAGTACTACCATCTATTGTCAAACATTGCGTGTCGTCATTCCCTTGCTTTCTGATCATTCGAAAGTTAGTAATGCTGCTGCTGGCCAACTGCTAAATCCTTTAGTATCAGTTCAGAGTTATTCAAGCCCATTCCTGAGAACTGGGGCCTACTCTCCACATTCCTGCAGTTGTCTTATCCTGTGAACATAAAACAATTTAGAAAGTGAGAAACCAGTAGTCACTTGTGATACCTGTACTTGTCTATAAAACAGTTGGTGTAAATATCTGGCCTTTCTAGAACTGACTTGCAAATACTTTTAATATAATAAGCCATCATTATCTGTACAAGCCATTTTATCTGTAGCACTTGGGGTACACAGATGTCCCAAATTATGTAAAGTTACCCTCAAAAATGGCTCCTAAATGAAAGTAAAGGTACAAGGATGCCTTAGCTTTGTCTCTGGCCTTACCTACATTTACATGTTGCTCACAAGTTATGCAAAATTTCATTGTCGAGCGCTAGGATCCGCCACATAACACAATCACTCAGGTCACTCCAAGGCAAGTACAAATATGACTCAGTCATTGTCCATGCTGGTGTGAATGACCTGAGACGTACCTCCCTGGACTACATGAAAAGAGACATAGAGGAGCTCTCTGAGCATGTAGCCCAGGCCAGTATGACCCTGACCTTGAGTAGCATCTTACCCTCACCAAGAATGATGCCACAATATGAAGACAAGATGATCAATTTCAACAATTGGCTTAAGTACTGGTGTCATTCAAAGGGGATCCAATGCCTGTCAGCTTGGGATGATATGCTCAACAAGCCACGATGCTTCGCTAGGGACGGCTTGCAACTATCACCCTGGGCTTCGGATATTGGCAAAGGCTCTTGCTACCCCCATAGTGCCTTTTTTAGGCAAGGCTCAAAAGACAAACCCACCTCCATAGGTATCACAAGGGATAAGAAACTAAGAGTAATGCTACTCAATGCCAGAAGTCTAAACCTCAAGATGCATGCACTCAAAACTCTCCTTAGCATGGAGAACATCGATATCTGTGCAGTAACAGAAACCTGGTTCAGGGCTCCCGAGAGCACCCCAGCACTACCAGGTTATACCTCATACCATGCTTTTCGGCCCCAAAACTTGGATCGCACAACAAAAGGAGGGGGAGTATCGATATTCATCAAAGATACCCACACCTCCAGGTTGGTGGCAAAGCACGAAGCATCAGAGACTATCCATGTGCAACTAACAGTGGGTAAAACTGCCTTCCAGTTTATAGCCTGCTACAGACCACTCTCCCAAACCCAGGAACCCCATCGGCCTTCCTGAGAACACTGGAAAATATGAAGGTCTCTCCAAACACCATTATATTGGGCGACTTTAACTACCCAAACATAGACTGGGAGCATTACTCTAGCTCCAACACCCTAGCCCAAAGGTTCCTAGAATTTATAAACTCAAATGCTATGGAACAACTTGTTACCACTCCCACAAGAGGGGAAAACGTACTGGACCTGATCATCACCAACATGGGGACTCTATGCTCCAGACCAGAAGTGTATCCCTCACTGTAAGATCAGACCATAAACTAATCTCACTGGATATTCACATCCCGACCCCATCCCTTGCCCAGAAAACCACAGTGAAAAACTTCTCTAAAGCAAATTTCACACTCCTCAAAACCGAGGTGGAATCCTTCAAAGCCCCTGGGCCTGTGAAAAATATGGCCCAGACTGCAGAATCCTTTATAAATGCATTCTATGAACACCTTCAGGAATGCATGGATCATGCGATCCCAAATAAAACCAAGACCCAATCTTCCAAAGGCAGACGTCATGTTTGGTGGACCCCAGCCATAAACAAACTATACAACAGAAGGAGGAAGCTACTAAATGATAGAGCAAAATCCCAAAAAGGGAAGGCATCACTGATCAGTATTAGCAAAAAACTACGGGCACTCATAAAATTGTCTAAGGCCAGCATCGAGAGAAAAATTGCACAGGACACTAAGGATAATCACAAGGCTTTCTTTAGTTATGTTAGGAACCTGGGTGGTAATTCCCAGATATGCTCAGAATTAGTCCAAAATGACAAAAAATACACCGAACTCACAGACATTGCCAACATCCTAGCTGACAGGTTCAGCACAAACTTCTCCCCCCCCCCACCAAAAGGGCAAATATCTATCCCAGCAGAGTGCTGCCCCCCTGACATCTCAGATGCTCAGGTAAGAGCCGCCCTCTCCAAAGCAAAAAACACAGCATCAATGGGACCAGACGGTGTCCCGGGCTGCGTCCTACATGAACTCCAAGAAGAGCTAAACCCAAACATAAAACTACTGTTCAATCTCAGCCTTACTACAGGATATGTGCCCAAAGAGTGGCGTACAGCAACAGTGGTCCCTCTCCATAAAGGTGGTGCCTCAACGGATCCTGGAAACTATCGCCCCATGAGCCTGACTAGCTTGGTCTGTAAAGCTATGGAAAGGATCATCATGGACCTCATAAATAAAGATATTGGGGACCTACAGACACTGGATCCTACCCAGTTCGGCTTTGTTAAGGGCAGATCCTGCCTCTTAAACCTGGTTGATTTCTTTGAAATAGTCACCAAGGCCATTGATGAGGGGAAGGTGGTCCACACAGCCTACCTGGACCTCGCAAAAGCCTTCAATACAATACCCCACTCAGGCATTATAGATAAGCTCACCAGCTTAAATATAAACCCCTATGTCACTAGATGGATTGCAAACTGGCTCAAGGACAGAACCCACATGGTTAGAATTGCTGGAGCCATGTCAGACTCCAAACCAGTTAGAAGTGGTGTCCCACAAGGCTCAGTCCTGGGACCTCTCTTGTTCGGTATATATTTCTCGGAGGTACAGGCCAACACGGAAGGACTGTGGCTGACCAAGTTCGCAGATGACTGCAAACTGGGAGCCATAATCGACTCTCCAGCTGACACAAGCATCCTCCAAAAGGGCCTCATAGAAACAGACAACTGGTGCCAGAGCCATGGCCTCAAGCTAAATGCCAAAAAGTGTATAGTCATTCCCTTTGGCAAAAACAAAGTGCCCACAAATTACCACATAGGTGGTAATCCATTAAGTACAGAAGGGGACTCAAGTTGTCAGCAATCTCTCATTTGACAACCACGTGGCCAAAGTGGTTAGAAAAACATTTTATATAGCCCACCTATTCATGAAGGGATTTACATCTACATCAGGGGAGGTCATCGTGCCTCTTTACTCATCACTCATCAGGCCCATAATTGAGTACAATGCCCCTTTTGGGATGTACCTTACCAGACACCTGCAGCAACTGGAAAGACCCCAAAAGTACTTCACCAAGAGGATCAAAGGGCTCAAACAGATGCCATATGCTGCCCGGTTAAAGAAACTCCAGCTCTACTCAGTGGCAAACCATCCTGTTCAGAGGTGATCTGTGCCTGACGTATAAAGCCATGTCCAACCCGGAATTAATGGACATGCAGCACCTCAGAAAATCCAAATCCCATCGAGCTACGCACTCGAGAGACTTGAACCTCAGCACTGAAATAAATAGGACATGCTGGAGAGACAGATTCATAACCCAGAGGCTCCCTTCACTCTGGAATAAAATCCCAGTCCAGATTAGGCAGATTCCCTCATTGACTCTCTTCAAGAGGAATCTTGATGAGTGGATGGGAGATCTTTAGGTTTACCCCGAGTATCACTTCTGTGTCACTGTTAGACAGAGGCACAGTATACTAACCTCGAAAAAGTGCATAGCAAAATAAAGTTAAAATGGGTGGCGAAAGCCAAACACATTCTGGCTAGGCTTATAAATGCCCTAGGGCAGATAGCCTAGTATGAACCTATGAACCTATGAACCTATTACATCACTTTTGCATTTCTAAAGTAATAGTTCACTTTAACCTTTTTTTGTATATTTTATTTACAGATGGTCTAGACAAAATATGTCTTTGGCACTGGCCAAAAGCAATTTATTGTAGACTCTTGGGAGTTGGAACTAGAACTGCAAAATTCCCTCTAACAGCAATTTAACAATAGGAATCCTTTCTCCATGCAACTTTCCAATAACACAGTACATAAATACCTTCTGACTCTGAAGATCTGGCTCCTTTCTCGCCCACTCCCACATGTACTCCAAAGTAGGATCTACAAATGGTATCGTACACAGTTTTGCTTTTGTGACATTATTCAGCACTCCATCCAGAGGCATTTCACTGTTGCCTTCCACCTGAACTGGTAAACTCTTGGAGCAGTTTGTTAGATATTTCTGGTATGCTGCCTGCCTGTCAATTAATTTGCACTCAGCTGATCTGCATGGGGTCAAACAAGCTCAGAAATGAATTCACCTGAAATGTAAACAATTACAGGTGTGTTCCAAAATAGCAAAGAAAAGTTAACTATAGCCTTCATATCTTTCTTATGTCCATTGTGTTTTTTAGCACCTAAGCAGACCATTGGTTCAGAAAACTAAGTCCTTCTGTATGAAATCCTCTGCTACATGTTCATATTCCTCTTGGATTTTATGACCCAAGTATCCATGATTTAAACTTCATTAGATATAGAATGGAGGAAACAATTATTTTAACTAGAATTATTTTTAACCTCAAACAGCTGAATAAGAAGCTTGAAAAATTAAAACCAAAAATAAAAGCATCCATGGAAATCCACAATGACAACAATGTGATCTAGTAACAGAGCAGTATTTAAAAGATACAATAAACCTTAAGTGCTTTTGTACACAATACATTTGGACTTCATCGGATTGGTGCACTGTAGGACAGCTCAGTGGACTGTTGTAACAGAGCTACATTCTGATGAAGTCCAAGGCTATAGTGGACAAAAATGCTTATGGTTGATTGTATCTATTCAGTACTGTTTTGTTACCAGGTAGCATTTTTGTCATTGTGGATTTCCCTGGATGCTTTTAGTTTTAGAATTATTTTTTTTAACTGGGCAAAATGCCTACTCCTGTCTACACTCATTTTATATATTTTTTCAAAATATACAGTGTACATCACCATATTTAACAACTTTCATGTTGTATTGACATTATAAAATGTATTCTTGGCTTTTTAACTGAAAAAGAAGATTGTAATTGCCCACAGGCCTCTTAGCCTACATAGAAGTAACCATGAATCATTTATTGTTGAATCAAGCAAGTATTCTGAAAAGACTATTATGTAATCAGCCTGCACACTTCTCTACAAAATTGTGCGTATCACTGTGCCTGGATCATTTCAAAATATTATCTTCCTTGTTTACAATCTCTTGGTGACCGGACAATAAATGGACCATGGCCCTGTTAGTATTTCTGACAACTAGTTCCATAGATAAAGTATTTTGTACTCTAGATTTGCCACCTTTGCATGAAAGTTTTGAAAATGAGCCTTGACATATCCCAGGTCAGAATGTATGTATGCAATTCCAAATGCAGAGAACCTTTCCCCTCCCGTACAGGGAATCACTCCCAGCAATGCTGCATCCATCATGTTAGCACTCTGCAGTCCTGCTGCAACACATTGCACTGCTAATGGAGCCAATCAGCATGCTTGGGTAAAACTCAGTTCATACTTGAGCTATTTGATCTACATAGGACTGGCAACAGATCTAGAGAAGTGGACATAAGAGATGAACAGACATTAATAAAGAGGGTTTCTGTTCATAATAAGTACAAATGCGTTCCCTTTAGGTATCCATTTTCATTTTAGTGCATGTTTACTACATACATATGAAAGAAATGATGCTAAACTGTAGCTCAGACATATAATTTAACATTAGGATGCACGATGCTTCAGCACTAAATGCTTTTACAGATGACGCTAATAATATTAAATTAATTCCCTGTGTTGGCAGTACCATTATTGTGGTTTCTTTTATGTAATAAAAACATTGTGGCTTCATTAAATTACAGCCCAACATAGTTGTTCTTCCAGATGAAAATACTGCATTGCATACCTTTATCTGCATGTACTTATTTCAAAACGCAAGTCCACACTGTCTGCTACATGTGCTAATATGACAGACTGGCAACAGATCTCCCTAAAGTATCATAATAATATGACAAGTGCACTATACAAGATAAGACACCATCTTACAGTTCTCTCAAAATACTTTGTTTTTAATAATATTCATTCCTTTGATAATAATGTGATAGTATACACAGCAACATGTATATGACTGTATACACATTTCTTGAAAACCATATTTATATATTTTAGAAACTTTTCATAAGTATATCAGTTCAGTGTAGCTTTACACTTACTGTTTTAGGGTATTGAACTGCAAACCATTGAACCATCATGAAAAATGATTTGATATAGAGAAACTGAATGTTTTGAATGTATTCAACATAATTATTTAATTCAATTAATCAGCATATTTTAGGGAGATGGGGGCACCAGAATACCTGGAAAAAATGATCTTGATATACTAGAATAATATGCAAAACTCAGTACAGACAGATATGCCCAAGTCAAAATGAATGCCAGCACTGGTGCTAAGAGTCGGGAATGTTGCCACTAAGCTGCCATGCTGCCTATGAATACTTGAACTATAACTTCCAGCTAAGAATGGTGTTGAATTGTGTTTCATCTGTACTAGAGGTTGGCCTTGTTCATTTCATTAGCTTTGCTTTTCCTAATAAGTTTATTGCAATATATCTTTTGCACAGCATTAATGCCTGTTTGTAGTTAATTTTGATCTATGACTTAATAGGCTTATATTATGCATCCCTTGAAAACTGCAAATACTTATAAACATTACATGATGTATTTACAGTGCTTAAAATATGTAACATTGATTGCCAAATATGTTTATTTTTCAAATAGGTATTACATTTTTATAAAGAACTTTGCCAGAAAGGTTTTCACTGTAGTCTGCCATATGTTATTCACAAGTCATAATTTTGCCACATTTTCTGCACGTCGGATGGGCATCTGAAAAGGTGGCAGCCTTAGCCACCCACTTGTGCAGGTCTTCTCTCATGATCTCTAATAGCAAAACTAAATTTCTGCACTGCACTATTGCTCTCAAAGAAAAATGTCTTCCCAATGCTTTCACGGAGCAAGGTGCCCATTAAATTGTCCTCTTATATCACATATACTTAGAGTAAGAGTTAAATAGATGTATACTAACATGTCTGCCCTTCACAATGCTGCTTTTGACAAGCTAAATATTAAGAAATAACTTGCTGCTTTTTCAAAGCTTAACCACTGTTCTCCATACACTTGAACTTGAATTCCCTTGCGTAGGTTTTGCTGTTAATGATATATAAAATATCAATAATAAAGGTAATAACCATATACCATCAGAGCAGTGAGCCTTGTAGGAACCCAGCAGAGTGATAAAGGTAATAACAAGATCCTGTCAGAGAAGTGAGCCTTGTAGGAACCCAGCAGTGTGATAAAGGTAATAACAAGATCCCATCAGAGAAGTGAGCCTTGCAGGAACTCAGCAGTGTGATAAAGGTAATAACAAGATCCCATCAGAGCAATGAGCCTTGTAGGAACCCAGCAGTGTGATAAAGGTAATAACAAGAACTCATCAGAGCAGTGAGCCTTATAGGAACCCAGCAGTGTGATAAAGGTAATAACAAGATCCCATCAGAGCAGTGAGCCTTGTAGGAACCCAGCAGTGTGATAAAGGTAATAACAAGAACTCATCAGAGCAGTGAGCCTTGTAGGAACCCAGCAGTGTGATAAAGGTAATAACAAGATCCCATCAGAGAAGTGAGCCTTGCAGGAACCCAGCAGTGTGATAAAGGTAATAACAAGATCCCATCAGAGCAGTGAGCCTTGTAGGAACCCAGCAGTGTGATAAAGGTAATAACAAGAACTCATCAGAGCAGTGAGCCTTGTAGGAACCCAGCAGTGTGATAAAGGTAATAACAAGAACCCATCAGAGCAGTGAGCCTTGCAGGAACCCAGCAGTGTGATAAAGGTAATAACAAGATCCCATCAGAGCAGTGAGCCTTGTAGGAACCCAGCAGTGTGATAAAGGTAATAACAAGAACCCATCATTGCAGTGAGCCTTGTAGGCACCCAGCAGTGTGATAAAGGTAATAACAAGATCCCATCATTGCAGTGAGCCTTGTAGGCACCCAGCAGTGTGATAAAGGTAATAACAAGAACCCATCATTGCAGTGAGCCTTGTAGGAACCCAGCAGTGTGATAAAGGTAATAACAAGATCCCATCAGAGCAGTGAGCCTTGTAGGAACCCAGCAGTGTGATAAAGGTAATAACAAGATCCCATCAGAGCAGTGAGCCTTGTAGGAACCCAGCAGTGTGATAAAGGTAATAACAAGAACCCATCATTGCAGTGAGCCTTGTAGGCACCCAGCAGTGTGATAAAGGTAATAACAAGAACTCATCAGAGCAGTGAGCCTTGTAGGAACCCAGCAGTGTGATAAAGGTAATAACAAGATCCCATCAGAGAAGTGAGCCTTGCAGGAACCCAGCAGTGTGATAAAGGTAATAACAAGATCCCATCAGAGCAGTGAGCCTTGTAGGAACCCAGCAGTGTGATAAAGGTAATAACAAGAACTCATCAGAGCAGTGAGCCTTGTAGGAACCCAGCAGTGTGATAAAGGTAATAACCAGATCCCATCAGAGCAGTGAGCCTTGTAGGAACCCAGCAGTGTGATAAAGGTAATAACAAGATCCCATCAGAGCAGTGAGCCTTGTAGGAACCCAGCAGTGTGATAAAGGTAATAACAAGAACTCATCAGAGCAGTGAGCCTTGTAGGAACCCAGCAGTGTGATAAAGGTAATAACAAGATCCCATCAGAGAAGTGAGCCTTGCAGGAACCCAGCAGTTTGATAAAGGTAATAACAAGATCCCATCAGAGCAGTGAGCCTTGTAGGAACCCAGCAGTGTGATAAAGGTAATAACAAGAACTCATCAGAGCAGTGAGCCTTGTAGGAACCCAGCAGTGTGATAAAGGTAATAACCAGATCCCATCAGAGCAGTGAGCCTTGTAGGAACCCAGCAGTGTGATAAAGGTAATAACAAGATCCCATCAGAGCAGTGAGCCTTGTAGGAACCCAGCAGTGTGATAAAGGTAATAACAAGAACCCATCAGAGCAGTGAGCCTTGCAGGAACCCAGCAGTGTGATAAAGGTAATAACAAGATCCCATCAGAGCAGTGAGCCTTGTAGGAACCCAGCAGTGACAACCATTCTGATCCCTTTTGCTTACTGAATCCTGATTCTCATTATACCTCTCAAACTTTATGTGTAAGAAATCTAGACAGAGCTAAAAATAATGGAGGGACAAATGTCCAAAATCAGGGAAAATTATAAATATTGTTTTTATAAACTTAGAAAGTTTCTAGTATAACAGATTTTGTTTTAGTATGCATTTTCTGAATAAGATTACATTGAAATGCAAATGTATGTCATAATTTAATGACTTAAGTCCTTAGTGATTTACCAAAAAAACACAAATATTATGGGGAATAGGCCAAAAATAATAGGCAATATTCTGGACATTCTGTGAAAACTTGGACAGTTGAGAGTTATGGTTTTCATAGCGTATAACCAGTCTGGTGCATTTATCTCTACAAACACCTTCTCAATCTACTAGAGATTACAGACTCTAAATCCTTACTGTGGTTTATGTAATAGACGTCAGTGGCTTGGCTGGTATTCAAGCTCATGGCTTAAGAAATGTAGCCAAAGAAAAAGAGCATTTTTTTCTGAAACAGTCTCCATTCTATAATCTGTCCTGTTGAAGACTGCAATTATCCTATTTCTGAGTAACCATGTTCTTCAGTGATTTTTACCTGAGTTTGTAAGGCCAGAAGAAGAAGTGAGTGTGTTTACTGTAGTGTCATTCATAGATGAGACTATGTGCCATTAACATTCCTAGTGTACTGATCTCAAAGAAAATGTCTTCCCAATGCTTTCACGGAGCAAGGTGCCCATTAAATTGTCCTCTTATATCACATATACTTAGAGTAAGAGTTAAATAGATGTATACTAACATGTCTGCCCTTCACAATGCTGCTTTTGACAAGCTAAATATTAAGAAATAACTTGCTGCTTTTTCAAAGCTTAACCACTGTTCTCCATACACTTGAACTTGAATTCCCTTGCGTAGGTTTTGGAGCATTAAAACAGCATTTTTAAGCTGCTCATCAGAGTCGACATTGCAGTATTTTTATCACATCACATCACCGGCTCTATCTGTCATTCCCTTTAGCACACACATACTTTTTACTTCTATTCTCCCATATTAATCACCTGCTATTCTAAGGCCACTGCTTTATAAAATAAACAGTGTTTCCCCCATGTTACTGAGCTGTAGTATCTTACAAATAACGAGTTCAATTATGTTAGCGCAGTAAAGGTGACTGCCTCTGAAAAACGCTGTTTTGGGGAGTTTTTGAGTGAAGGCTAATCTAGCCAATCAGGGCTAAGCCTTGTAGTATAAAACATTCCCATGGACAAGCAGACATAAATAACTAAACATTGTGATACTCCTTATTCTCCGGAGACTGTTTTATGATTTATTTGTGAGCTCGTACCTGCTTTTTTTAGGGCATCATGAACTCACTTTATTTGCATTATTTTGTTGTTCTTCCTGATTGTCCAGTGTGTGTGTGTGTGTGTGTGTGTGTGTGTGTGTGTGTGTGTGTGTGTGTGTGTGTGTGTGTGTGTGAATGAAGGCTAATTTAGCCAATCAAGGTCGAGCCGTGAAGTATAAAAACTCCCATGGATGAGTGGACATGCATTAGAGCAGACACATGTCTTCAGGGAAATATGAGGAAACAAAAGTGTGTTTTGTGTGTCTTTATGTGATAGTGTGATATCTGTGTTGTAGGGTGAAAGTACTTTAGTTAGCAGCTTTAACGGAGTTTATTTCTGGTGAGTTCTCATCTCTTTTTAATCAGTTTAGGCTTTGTTATTTTGTTATATTATTTAGAAGTTAAATTAATGCTGTACACTTGACAGAACTTTACTACATATACTATATGCTTTAGTAATACATACTGAGATACTTTTAACAGATTTGAAATTCCAAGTCTTATCAGAAAGAAATGGACTCACTAAATGTATGTCTTTATATGACCTGTTAAAAAAAATAGCAGTTTGGTAAAATGTCCCTGTTGTGGTATGCTTATGAGAGAGGCTGACACATTTGTTAAGCAGGTATGTTCTAATTGTAATAACTTTTCTGAAATCATTTGTATTCTGGAGTTTTATAAAGTTTAATTTTGTATATTATAATGGTATCATGGTAGGAGCTGAACATTTTAAGTTGGCAGGATGTCATTATACAGCAAACTGTAAATTATTTCACCAATAACGTAAATATCTCAGTTACTATAACCATTCATGAGAAAAAAAAACATTGACACTTGAAAGTGATGACTTAAGCATTAATATTAAATTAGATAAAGTTTTAGTTATAGGTTCACAACCTACCTCAATAATAGGTAATGATAAAAGAAAAATGAGAAAGCATGTTAGTGTAGACAATAAAATAATTATTAAGAGGAAAAAGAAAGGTACAACATGTGCTATTAAAAAAATAAACATGATCATCTAGTAGAAAATTCAGGAAAGAGTGAAAGTAACCAATCTTTGAATAATAACACCTAAACCAAAAGTAGGTCAAAATATTGGGTGACAATATAATTACTGAATTTAATACTATAGACTCAACTAATAAAGGAAATTAATTAGCTAACTTAGATGGAATTTCCTTAGGAATTAGTAGTGATATAAATATTGCTTTATATAAAGGCAAAGTTAGACCTAATACTGAAGATTTAGAAACTACATCTTTTGCTGGTATTATAACTTGAAATGGTAATTAATTTTAATTTACAAGAAAATAAATAAATAACGAGAGATTAAGACACTTAAGCAATAATGAAGTATTGGACTATAACACCAAAACTATAAATAAAAGGAAGAAGACAGGCACGCTGATATCCATGCCAAATAAAATTAAGCACAAGGAAATTACTAATGGTTGTGCATTTGATTCATCAAGTACTGATGAAGCTGATCATTTTATTAACATATGTCTCAGTAGTAATGTTAGAACCCAAGGAAATCATATACAGATATTTCATGGAAACTGTTTACCAGTAGGCACTAGTCAACAAAATGATTCAAAGTCTTCTTTCTGGCTGAACCATTTTTTAGACCTAAAGCAAATAAACTGTCAAGATTAAATAAAAAAAAAATCACACTAAAAACAGTCCCTGGGCTTTGCTTAAATAATATTCAAGGGACGCTGTCCAGATTGGTTAAGGTGAAATCTAAGTATAATTATTTTTTGACTCATGTGGGAACTAATGATTTATATTCAACTCCTGTAAACCGTATGAAATGTGCATTGTTTTAAATGATAGAGATGTCTAAATAAAATTCAACTGAAATTATTCTCATTGAATTAATACTAAGTGCAAAATGGAATCTTACATTTACACTAAAGCACATATCTACAATATCTGGTTATGTCAAATGAGTTCTGTTTATAATATTAAATTGATCATTATCTGGGAAGAATTTATTCAACCTGATTGCTTATTTTTAGATAGGTTCATAGTTCCATAAGTGTATACCAGGCAAAAGACAACTGGGGCCCTTATAAGTCTAGCCATGCATCCCAAATGTATCCTGCACACTTTTTGAATCTAAAAGGCTATTTTAAGGTGTATATGTAAGCTAGGGCATTATTTAAACAAATAATCTCTGTGGTATCCCCGAAGTCTCAAACAACCTACTATAAAAGTATAGTGGGTCCAAAAGAAAATCAGTGTAAGAAACTTCTCTGTGTGGAAGATTTTCAATCAATATTTATCTAGTTAATCCGTGTATATTAATCAGATCAGACAATGGTAGTAGAAGTAGTGAACTTAAACTTGTCCTAAGTAAAAAAAAATAATAAAAAATATATAATTTGAAATATTGTACAAAATTACTAAGTATTCGAAAGTAATCCAAGATGGGTAGGCAGTCTGTTTCCAGTTGAAAATCCTTTATTAAGTACACAGACAAGCAATCCAAGTAAAACAAAATAGAGTAATAGTTTCCTCACAAGCTTTCTAGCTATATATAAATACTTTTTATCAGGCAAGGAAGTGGTTTATTGTGCTGTAAAACAAATCGTTATTGGTATACGTGTTAAATTCACATCCCTTCCCCCATCACTGTGACATTCGCTATGTGAATTTAACACGTATACCAATAACAATTTGTTTTACAGCACAATAAACCACTCCCTTGCCTGATAAAAAGTATTTATATATAGCTAGAAAGCTTGTGAGGAAACTATTACTCTGTTATTTTTGTTTTAATTGGATCGCTTGTCTGTGCACTTAAAGGATTTTTGACTGGAAAAAGACTGCCTACCCTGCTTGGGTTACTTTCAAATACTTAATAATTCTGTACAATATTTTAATGATATATTTTTTATTATTTCTTTCACTTAAGACAAGTTTAAGTTTGCTACTTCTACTACCATTGTCTGATTTTATTAATATACAGTGATTAACGAGATATATGTGGATTGAAAATCTTCTGCACAGAGAAGTTTCTTACACTGTTTTGCTCTAGGATATTATTTAAAGACAGCCTCTGTCCATTTGAGACAATTTCCCATCCACACTGGTTCAGATTATGCTTGAATAAGTTTAGTAAAAAAACTATGCTTCACATGGATGGAGGAGAATTCTTTGAGACACATACCTGTCCCTGCAATATGTTCGATTTATGTTGCAAGGAAGGTTTGAGTCTATAGATTGTGTAGTTCTGATGTTATTCATTTTGTGGATATTCAAAAGGTCCATCAGAGTGGGATCAAAGGATCTCTTATATGCTAGGCATAAACTGAATCTCAACAGTCTGTATAAAAGCAACTATAGAGATAGGGCTTTCAGGTGATTTGCACTGAACATGTTGTTGACAGGCCGTATTCTTTTTGCGAAAAACCTCTGTGAATGTTTCAGTCGCGGCATGTGCCTGGTCAAGTACATATCAAGGGGGCAGTTATACTCAATGCTGGGTCTGATGACAAGGGACAAATAGAGAGGAACACTGGCTTCCTTGAAACTAGATGTCATGCCCTTGCTTATAAGTTGAGTAACATAGACATAGGATGATTTCTTTACAACCTTAGACTCATGTTAGGTTGAAAGCCAGGTTACTATCCACATACTTCCTCAAATCCCTAATAACATCTTAATCCCTATGGCGAATATTTTTTATTTAATGTAATTGTTGACAGCATTAATTATTTTTTGGGAAGATTTATTACAAAAAGACCTGAATCAGAATCAAATAAACTTTATAATGTTTTGAAGTGTTATTAGTACATGGTATGAAGTCTGAGTAATAAACACTTAAAGAACTTGTTAAACAGACATGAATGCAGCTGGCATCACAGAGTGCTGGGATTCAGCGCAGATATGTTTCCCAGTATGCAAAAGCTATGAATTTCTACATAACCAAACAGGAGGTGGCAGTCTTTTGATTTTGACTCACAATAGCTGAAGTGCAACATTAAAACTTACAAGTGAATTACCGCAATGTGTGCCAATTGACCTCTACTTGAGTATTGAGAAGATTCCTCTTAATATTATTCTTTCTATAGAAGTCCCAATCAGGATTGAAAATCTCATTGGGACTACTTTACTAACATAGATATTAATATTGGTAATGGTAACACCCTATCATTAGAAGGCTATAACTATCCACACAATGATTTGTTTAACCTTAGCGCTAAAACTGCACTTTCTAAGGAATTTCTAAATATTCTGTCTATTACACTCTATAGCGATTGCTTTTGGAAAATTTAAGGGGTGGCAGTGGATATTATTTCAACCTGTAAAAGTTATTCCACAAATAGGTACTGCATATCAAAATGCGATTGAATTTGAAATTCATAATATACATTTTCCACAAATGTAAAAAAGGAAGCATAATTACAATATGATTAACTACTCATTACTGCATGACACATTAGTAAGTACTCAATTGTTGGAATTTTTGAAATTTAAAGATAAATTATTTGGCTACAGGATGTTGAAAATATATTTTAAAAAGTATAGATAATACTGTGTCTAGCAAACCTTGTAGACTAAATAATCATCTTGGTGGAATAATAATTTGCAAAGATCATATGCTAAGAAAAGGAGGTATTTAAAACATATAGAAAGTATCCAAGAAGAATGAATAAAAAGCCTAAATAATATATGATTTTTTTATAAATATATTAAAAGGAACTTAAAAAGTCAAAATATTATTCATACTCTCAAAATAAATAATTAGACTATTTGTGATCATAAACGGATTGCAAATTAATTTAATTTACATTTCACATTTGTCTCACAGTTTTGTGATACAGATGTAAGGTCTGCATATCAAACTGATGATCATTTTTCTTGCCCGCTAATTGATTCTGTTAGTATAAGAAATGCATTAAATAGGAAAAAAGGTAATATCTATGTAATATCTATGTGCCAGGATATTATTCCTCCCATTCTTTTACATAATATAAAAGATGTACTTATTCCTCATATAAAACAAATGTTTAACAATTTACTTTATATGGATTTTGTTCCTGATTCTACAAAAGTTTCACGTTAGCCCAATTAATAAAAAGAAGAAAAGAGATGGGGCAAAACATTATAAACCTATTAGCTTGACTTCAATTGTCAGCAAATGTTATAAACACTGTATTATTGATCTTAGTCATTTTAACAGCCTTGGGTCATTAAATTTATTCCAACATGGGTTTAGTAAGAGTAAGTCTACAGTAATTTTCTAGAACTTTATGAACTTGTCTCTTTAGTAATGGAAGAAAGACAGATATATGGCTAATGCCTTCAACTTGCTGTCTCATGCAGTAATATATATATATATATATATATATATATATATATATATATATATATATATGTTTATATATATGGGTCTACATTGAAACATCAAAACTATACTTACCTGAATCGCAAGTCAGTGAACCCACTTCTTTGAAATACTAAAATAATGAAACCTGGAGATCACCGACAATTATACACATGGTAAGTAACCACTTGGCCACCATGGTGAACTTTGCCCTTTCCTATAGTGTAGTGCAATCTTGGAGTTGGTATATTTAGTTAGAGGGGTGGGGGGTGAAGCCCTTCACTTGGGTGGATTCAAATGTGTTCCGATTAGCTGTTTTGTCCTTGTGGTTAAGTGATTACTTACAGTGCATATAATTGTCATTGATCTGGGTTTTGTTATTTTGGTCTTTCATAGAAGTGGGTTCGCTGACTTGGGATTTGAGTAAGTGTACATTTGATGAATCAAAGTAGACCCATATATATATTTTATATATATATATATATATATATATATATATATATATATATATATATATATATATATAGCTATATATAATATATATATATATATATATATATATATATATATATATATATATATATATATATATATGTGTGTGTGTGTGTGTGTATATATATATATATATATATATATATATATATATATATATATATATATAGATAGATATGTGTGAGTGTGTGTGTGTGTGTGTGTGTGTGTGTATAATGCCATGGTTAAGGCTAACATCATTAGATGAATAATGAATTGGTAGTATGGCCATTAGAGGCGTTTACTCTTTTACCTTTTATGGCAGATGTTCTACAAGATTTAGTTTTGGGGCCCATACTGTTTAACACTGTATGCACTACTATTTCACAATGCAAGCAGTGTTGGATCAGCAAATACATTGATGATTTAAAAGTAGGGTTTAATCAGATCCAATGAAACTGATATCAGATCTATTAATAACTATTTGTTTGATTTAACAGCTTGGACAGAATCAATGGGCTTGAATTTTACTATAGATAAGTGCTCCCTTATGCATTTTGCTAATCTAAACCCGACCATAATATTTAACTGAAATCATCATATTTAAGAGAAGTTGATTTTTAAAGAGACCTTGGTATAATTATTTATAAAAAATTCTCTTTTGCAAACATGCTGAGGCAGTGGGTACTCATGCCATAAAACAGCTGCATATAATGTTAAATGTTATACTATACAGTACCATTTTATTAGAGGTAAAATGATACCAGGATATAGGGTATTTCATGATCCCTTTTTCCAAGCCATTGTAAATGTTACAGTTTATCAAGGAAAATTATCACTTAGAAATAAAGGTTTAAAGCTGCATATGAAACCAGTTAGAACTAAGCACAAGCATTTCTTTAACTCAGTCCAGATTCCTCTGTTATGGAACAAACTTCCTGCATGAATCAGAAAGTCACAAAGTATTAGTATTTTCAAATCAAACGCTACTTTATGGATGAGAGACAAAGTATTTGTCCCAGACTTGGTGGCATTAGTGTTCCTAGTTGGCGACTAGGCCTGAACACTGCAAATTTCATTTATGACATTTATTTGTATTGAAATAAGAAAAATTCCTTAATTGTAAATCTTTCTAAACTGTTACATATCTCCCTGCTTTTTTAACTTTGTGTCTAATGTTAGTGGACTAATCTTAGAAAGATGAGCTGCCTTTCCTAATTTAAACATCTTCAGTGAGAAGTTTAAAACTTAGAACCTAGTAATTGTATCAGCCTATCTTCGTGGAAACATTAGAATGAAGATGGAGACAGAATGACCTTTCTGCATATTGAAATTTGGTTAGAATCAGTAAATATAATGCAGGTTGTAGCCACTGTACTCATTACAAGGGACTTTGTTTACACTTCCCTCAAACTAAATATGCTGTCTATAACACTGCACTACTGCAGAGTAAAAAGAGGACATGGTTTTGTAAGAAAGTCAAGTATTTAATCTAACTCTGAGAATGTACAACCCTCAGAGTTTTTTTCTCTCTTTGCCCCACAGTCTGTCTGTCATGGCCCCCCTCTTGGCCAATCAGAACATTTTTGCCCATCTACTAAAAAAAAAAAAAGAAAAGAAAGAGCCACACCATATAGACCACACTCAGTTTTTCCTTTATTCTGGTACCTTGGCCATTCCTCTTCTGGGAATAATTCAACACTGCAAAAATGTTATATTTATACAAATCCAGTGCCCAATAAATTAACCAAACAATTACCTAATTAATCAATTAACAATATAAACCCATTTTTTGAAACACAAATAAATAATCCATTCAAAATACAACATTATAATGAATACTTAAATAAATAAATACACACACAAACTACAATGACAAATTATCCTCTAAATATATACCCCTAGGATGTAATGTTCTATAATTTAATATCATTTTACGTTCCAATTTATTTAATTCTCTCTGAAATTAACCCTTACACACACACCATAAAGTAGTGGGAAAGGGTGTGTAATGAGCTGAGAGTGGAGGATGTCCTCTCACTTCTACAAGGGGTGTTTCCTCCAAGAAGCCCTGCCTCTCCTCTCAAAACATGAGCCACAGTCTCTCCACTCTACACAAGGGAGATCTTAATACCCAGTGTGCCCTCAAGTGTGCACTATTCCCCACATTTCCCAGGAGAGATGAACCAGTCAGAACCCTTTACACCTGTGCTTCCCTGCCTAGCTGCTCCAGTGCTGGGACTGATAATGGAACTACAGTCACCTGGGTCACAGTCAGGGCTCCATCCCTGTGCACTATGCAGCTAGGTTGTACATCAATACAACAAAAGTGAAAAAGACAGCCAACCAGAAGAAACACACACACACACACACACACACACACACACACACACACACACACACACACACACACACATGCACACAGGCATATATGCAAACATATACACAAAAACAATACAATAAAAATAATAACAGTCTGACCACTCAGGACTAATTCAGGATAACATTTATTGAGTGCTTTCATCTAAATAAGAAGACTTCATCAAAATGGCAAAACAGTCATGGACTGAAACATTTATAGATAACACACCTTGCCATGGGATAAAAAACAACCAATAAAATTATTTCACTCTGTTGTATTTCTGTTTTAAACTACAGTTAATGAGCTCATAATCACTTAACCCTTGTAGTCTATCAGCAGCTAATTCCATTGCCAAAACAATTATTTTTTTAAGTAAATTATTTTGTAAATCACTCCTTTGTCCCAATATTGAAGCTTTTCTAACAGAAAAAGAGAAGCTTTTTAAAATTCAGGCAGACAAGATTATGTTTTGCCAGAGCATTGTTGGTATCATTTTTTATGGTATACATGTGCTGGTATATGTTGCCCTTCAGCTTTTTCTCAGTCTTACCCACATAGTAAGATAAACATGAGGTACATGTTGCAAGACACACTACACCAGTACTGTCCCATTTAAAAAAATCTTTTACTATTAGTAAATTTGTACTTTTCTCCAAAAAAGTCAAAGAACATCTCGAGTTTACATAGATAGCCAATTCATCATAAAAAAAAATATCTGAAAAATATGTATATAGTTTGACATGCTGGAAATAAGAACTTTGAAAAAACATGTGCTTCTTCCAATATATCTAAACAGGATTAGCAAAAATGTGTGCTGATGCAGCACCCACAGCATCCACAGAATGCTGCTTAAAAACTGATTTTCAAATATATATATAAAAAGTGTTTGATATAATCAGCTGCATAAAAACACAAACCAACTCAATATCAGCGCGAGAAAAAAATTTAGAATCAAAAAGAATGTCACAGAACTGTTCCAATCTCAAACCCTCAGAAATAACCATGACCAGTATTGTGTTTTGCAAAATATCCATGTTACATAAAATATCAAGCAGGTGACAAGATTCATATCCAGCATGCCCTTAAGTTTTTTATCAATACAAACTGCTAGTGGTTCAGTATTACTTCTACCAGCTGAAATTATTGGTCTCAAGGGAGGGTCCAAGGGATCCTTGTGAACTTTGGGCATACCAAAAATGTATTGTATAATAGGATGTTGGACTGATAAAAAATAAACAGAAGTAGATATACTTTGTTCCAATGATAGTTCAATTGCAACCATTTCAATTTTCTGATAGTTGTTGGTAATCTTAATTCTAGATGTGTGTTTTGCCATTCTGATGAAGACTTCACGTCAGAGTAAATATGTTTTGTTTGCAAAGTTTGGAGTGAAAGCTATTTATAAATAGTTTCTTCACTGTTTCAAATTTGTTTATAAATGTTGATGTTAATGTCATTAATTTAGAGCACAGGATCTGTCCAGCAGGGTGTCTGCAGTTAGATGAGATTGATATGTCATGATTTTATTTGCTGACAGCCTACTACATTCACTAAGTATTCCCATTTAGCTTTTCTGGGAACCTTAATGATTTATTTGTTTTTTGTTTTAGAAGTTTGATGCAGAGAAGTCAGAATATGCTGCAAAGCACCCATATTGGCAAAGCAGAGAGTAATGACAGCAGTACAGAAACGGATAAATCAAACTCCTTTTAGAGGGGCTCTGACCTCCTACATCTATGGCATGGCTGCTCTGTCCCCAGTCTCTTGAGTATACTAACTCTGCGATTAGACAACCTCAGTGTAAAATCAAAAACTAAATTCTGTTCAAAACAGCCCTTTTTTCCTCACTGCATGTTAGTGCAACCTTGAAATGACTATATTTAGAGATTGGGGTGTGAGGAAGAAGCCCCCACCCAGAACAATTATCATGATAAAATATTCCTAATGTATTTACTCCTAAAATGCATTTCAATAGTTCATACTGATACCTCTCAAATGTACAGATTTTGGAGGATTGTCATTTGTTCACAGACTTTCATTTCATTCCTCCTAAGACTGGAAATTATTTTGAGAAGGTCTAAGTTAAAGAGTACCAGCATTTAAAATGTGTTTTTAATTTGATTTTGTTCACAGTTATAATTGTATTTCTTCATAACCCTATAGGAAAAAGTTGAGAGGTATTTCTCATTGGATGGGATTTCAACAAAATGAGACCTGATGAAAAGTTTTCTTTTTCTGACATCATGAATGTTGCCTTGTTGCTTTTAGCTTTTAGTGATAGTCTAGGTTTATAGACTAAGTTGACTGATCTGATTAATTTAATAAAATCTTTGTATGATTTGAATAGGCAGGGTTTATTTGCTGAGTTTTGACTCCTTTTCAAACAGGTGTAGTACCATTTTTCCAATTGCATATTTTATTAATATTGCAGTTGCAGCACAGCAGTGATGAAAGAGAACCGGGATGCAACAAACCAAGTCCCTTTACTTGTTTTCTATCTAAAATAAGGTTCTTGTGTTTTTCTTGCTTGTATTTGATTTGGTGTTCTTAGTTTAGCAACTTAGTAACAGTTTCTGAAGCTGCAGTCTTAATTTCATTGCTCCCATCATAAAATGTAAGTTGTATGTATGCTGTTTTCTTAAAAATGCTTAGTATTTTAAGTAGTAATTATGTCTTCATTCAACGATCAACTTTTTTTTATATTTTGTCATGTCTGACATCTTGTTAATTCTTGATTATGCTTGCTACATGGTACTTGAGGGAGTTATTCTTTCATATCACACACACACACACACACACACACACACACACACACACACACACACACACACACACACACAGAGCACTGCCACTCATACTGGGAGAATTCAATCAGCCTATCCTTCCACGTATCTTTTTGAGAAAACTGGAGCACCCAGAGAAAGCCCACATGAAAACAGAGAGGCCATGCAGACTCCGCACAGAAGGCACCGCAGTTGAGAATCGAACCAGAGAACCTCTTCCTGTGAGATGACAGTGCTACCCAGTGTGTCACTGTGCTGCTCCATTTATTGTCTTGGCCAGCAACATGATCTTTTTTTCAGAAATATATAAAATAATAATAATAATAATAATAATAATAATAATAATAATAATAATACACAGCCATGTAAAAACAAAGAATGTGATATGATTTTTGGTACTAGCGATAGGTTACTCAGCATTCTTGTAAACTGATATATCTGTTACCCTGTTAATCTGTCTCTATTAACAGCATCTTCAACAACAAATAAGTCTTCCACTCAAACCTTAGCAAATAAGATATGTTTTTCACGATCTTTAAACGTCGACTTAACACCCTGCTTCTGATCAATTATACCAAATGCTTTGCATATTCAAACTTAATTATGTTGAACTCAGCCCCTCTCTTGCAGCTAGACTCCATATCAGAAACTGCCACTACTCTTTAAGATCCACCTGAAATGAGCTGCCTATGTTCTACAGACCCAGAACTAGCAGTAAAAAAGGAAGCCATGCCTTTCCTCCTGCAGCACCAGTACTATGGCTAGCATTCTCTACCTACTTAGAAACCTCTCAGGAGATTCCATGGTTTAAACATCCAATACAGATGTCAGTATGGCAGAGCTTTTAGTAAGTGCCCTTTCCTCAATCCTCTTAATTGATATTAAAATGAAATCGATACTATCAAACCTAGTTCCCGTTGAAAAGAACTATGGCTGCCTTTGTACACATCACTAGTGTCTCAGTTAAGAATGCACTGTCTAAAAAGGGATACAACTCAGTGGCAAATGTTGTATTACATTTGATTATACATATACATCGCTAAGAAACCTTCTGTGACTGAGTCTACTTAGTCTA